>NW_023339762.1:12339127-12343531 GCF_004916995.1 Morone saxatilis | reverse complement strand
TCTCTCTCTCTCTCTCTATCTGCTCTGCCCCTTACAGTCAGTGTGAGCTATTCATCCACTGCTGTGCCAGCGTCATTATTGTAACACACACACACACCACACACACACACACACTTAGATAGACACAGATGCATTGTAATAATAACTATATTTACAGTAAGTTATAAGGATGTGAATGTTTCACAAGCTTTAGAAGATAATTAACCAAACAGGAAATAAAATGTAAAGTAGCAGCTCCCTCTCTCTCTCTCTCTAGCTCTCTCTCTCACTCTCTCTCTCACACACACACATAACAGACCCAGCATGACAAAGCATCCTTGCTCTCGTAAGTGCAAACAAGCAATTACTCTATTTACACACTACACCCACATAATACTCCAGATTTATTTAGTCCATGCTTATACATTGGTACTCTAAAATGAAGTGAAAACACCACCCTCGTTTACTGACTGGAATAGACTCCTGATCGCCTTCAAATGAGCAAAATAAATTGTGTGTAGAGGAAATAGGAACATAGGTTTGTAACTTCAAATATCCAATTATGACCAGAACGCAGCTCATGCAAACGATATAACTTCCTCCCTGAGTAAAACCGCACAAACCGGGGAATTTCCCGGCCGAGGAGGAAATGGAAGGATGAAATAGTATCTGTATGGCGATGGCAGGTGGGAGGGCACGACTCACAGAGCAGGAATCTCAACCTGCATTCCTCTGATGTGACGGGAAATGGAATAATTGTGCCTCCGTCAAAGACCAAAGGCATAGTACACTTACTCACATGCATAACATAACCTTAGCCTGCGTCACCCAGCACATGCTTCCTTTCCCAGCATCCGTTCAGATATGGTGAGTCAGCTGACCATAAGAGGAGTCGCTCTCTTTCCTCCTTTCATCCGTCCATCCTGAGGATGCCAAAGGAAGTGGCTGTGAGGGCTTAGTCACACCAACCTCTCACCCCGGTCTCACCCCTTCTCATCATCACTACAACAACATCCACACTTTGATGCTGCTGTCAGCCATCCAGCATCCTCCTACGGCTCTGTGTGCACCTGCTTCTACTCTCTCCTCCCCTGCTCTCTTTCACTTTAATGCACGCTTACCGCTGTCTGTGAATCCACAACCGCAGCATTGCAAGGAATGCCTCTTCTAGATGTCCACAATCCCGCAGCCTGCCTCCACCCTCTACCCAACATCCGGAACGTCCTTCCACGATCCCTAATCCTCACCAGTGGACAACTCTGCTATTAAGAATGAAAATATCTCTCCTCTCTTTACTCAGATGCACTCAGTATTTCTCCCCCGTTATTCTTCTGTCTCTCTGTTTGTGTCTCTGACAACCAGCATACAGACATGAGCTATCGAGACTGTTTCAGTCCAGATCTTGCCGTCATGATACAGCCCACTGAACTGTCAAATGCTCAGTTTTAATTTACAGTCTGCTTTCAACTTAGAGCTACATCAAGATATCCTGACAGCTGGCCCTCGGGGTAAAAAACATTTGTACTTGAAGAATCTAAACTGAAGTAAAGGAATACTTTCACATTTTGAGAAATATGCTATCGCTTTCTGGCTGACAGTTTAATAAGAAGACCAAAACCTCTCATCATATCTGTCAGTTAGACGTGAAGCTACAGCCAGCAGGTGGTTAGCTTAGGTTAGCTTAGCACAAACGCTAGAAACAAAGGGAAACAGCTAGCCTGGTTCCATCCAAAGCTAATAAAATCCACCTACCAGCACCTTTAAAGCTAACTTATTAACACAATATGTCTTTTTAGTTAAACTGTACAAAAACCATGATTGTCATGTGTCTTGTGATGTGTGAGGTTGCCAGGCAACCACCAGAGACTCCAGGAAGTCATTGTACCTGACCAAGAAATAGTCCAACTCATAACCCCCCTTTAAAACAATGTGTTGTTTCCACACACATGTTCTTACCTATTTCCGTTCACCATGCTTAGATAACTGGCTGCTGGCTGTAGCTTTCATATTAAGTGTAGAAGAAAGATAATTATTGAATTTCTCAGAAAGTCATGCTGTTCGGCTGCAACTTTACTGCTTTTGTTTACTCTCAACGCAAAACGTCATTTTTGGCCTCAGCAGGCAGCTGTTTTCAGTGAAAAAGCACTAAAAACCCACTGCACACTACCTGCTCAGCATCCAACAGCGACTAGCTGATGAACATAGTGGAGCATTTAGCAGCTACAGAGCCAGATATTTTTCTCAGAAATTTAAAAAAGAGTGAATATAGGACTTGCATTTATCAGAAAATAATGATAATATTGCTCCGTCACTGCTGAATGTGTAGCTAAGCGAATGTTTGCTAAGAAGCATATCAACTTAAAAGGTGGGTTAAAATGACTGATAGGGTGGGTGAATGGTAAAGGATGACTACACAAAGATTGCAGGCAGACAGGGTGAGGAGGGGCAAACGAGGAAGGATAAGCTTTTTAGGAAAGTTGACACAATGCCTGGAACATACGTTAAAACAATACCCAGTTACATAAGTGCCCTTCTGCATGGTTACTGTATGTCTCTGTACTTTTAGTTCCACCCACTGTGTTTTTGACCTGTGCCCTGTAGGCTTGTTAAGGTAACATCCCATCATGAGTCGCACTCTCACTCAGGATCAGCAGACAACAAGGTGACGAGCGAGAACACGAAACAACAAGCACTGTTATGTAACAATCCTCCTGGAGTAGTCTGCAGGCTTCAGATGCGTCCTTGGTAACTATCACTATAGCACCACCAAAGAAAGGACAGGATTGCATCACGACAAAGTCAATGCTTTTCTAAAAGTATCTAAACCCACATACTGTGTATATACCACAGGTAATAATGTGAAGAATTTGAGGCTTAAATATTTATGTTTCAGTAGTTCTGATTAATGTAATGTATGTACATTCTGCATTGCAGCTTCATAGCATTGTTTTGTTATTCCAGCAAAGCCATATGCACACCTCCCACACCAACAGCAAAAGTGTTGAATACTTTCCCTTCAAAAGGAGCAATGTGTCCTCAATTATGTAACATCAACTTACATTCATTCACTCACCTTCCAATTTGAAAGACCTACGTCCTTCAGAAGAAGTCTAAATGCTACAATGTTTGCTATTTCTTTTATTCCATCTTCCTCAATACTCACACAATGAGGGTATATCAGAGGGCTGATAGATGGATTTAATATTAAGGGAAGATCATTTTGAACAATGCTTTATTACTTAACTTCTGTGGGTGCATCACTATATTGTACATACTCATTTCATCTATTGTTAATAAAGCCTAGTCTATATCTACGGATACAAACATGGCCATGATGACAATGCTAACATGCTTATGTTTAGCAGGCATGTTTACCATCTTAATTTAGAGTGATAGCATGCTAACATATACTGATTAATATCAGACCAGCTTTAAATAACTGTTCCTGTGAATGTGTCATCTTACTTTCCAGGTTTAAAACAGTTCTAATGTTTGAATTTACAATAAGTTAAACTAAGAATCAAACAATTAATCAATCAACCACTGATCAATCCATGAATCCTGTGAGATGAGAAAAACACAGCAGCTTTTAACCACAACAACCTACAAATACTGCGTTTCTCAAGAAGCTGGGAGAACAGAGCACAAAGGACCATCTTTCCATGTTTGCATTTTCTGCAGCTGATGTTTGTACTTCATTAGATAATAAAAACAGATCAAACACACACACAAACACGTATACATACAGAGTAGTATTTTCAAAAGGCATGGGTGAACTCAGGTGCAGTTACATAATGTTTAACACACATCACTCTTGTGCATAAACACAAAAGGCCACAGATAAACACTGGGCAGTTTGTGTCCTCTGTGGCAAATGAAAGAACTTCACGTCAGTTCTGGTCTATACAGACCACAGCTTCACTTCTCTTTTACTTTCCTGGCTTTACTTGTACAGTGAGTGGATGAGGCTCTAAGAGGCTGATGCTCTGAGCTGCACGAGTAAAGCAAACACTTTAACGTCTGCCTCAATCCATCACTGGAGAAATCCTTTTTGAACGCCTGGACATGAAAGAAAGCTTTTACAGTATCTGATACATTTGATTTACAAAATAAAGTTTGACAAACAATCACATTCAAGTGATGTGAGGTTCAAAAGTAACTGAAGTGGACTTAATGCAGAAAAAACTGATAAGAAAGCTAATTGTTCAAAACTTGCAGACACATGCAAGTTTACCACCAACATGTCAACATTTTAGAACCTAACAGAAGCTTGACAGCCATACAAAAAACTCAGTTATTAGTTTCCATGACAGTAGAAATTTCTCAACCTATATAAAGAGCATGTAAATGTGTTTAATCTCTCCCACAGTTTATTTTTTGCTCTACGTCTGCCACCCACACACACACACAACCACACATGCATAC
>NW_023339762.1:12338915-12339042 GCF_004916995.1 Morone saxatilis | reverse complement strand
TTTTTTTTTTTTTTTACCAGAATAAGGAGCAGAAAGACGTAAGATTTGATAATGTTTATTTCTGTAGACTAACAGAGACTACTTTTGAAATGTAACTAACCACACTTACAGGACCAGTGTGTAGGAT
>NW_023339762.1:12327220-12338755 GCF_004916995.1 Morone saxatilis | reverse complement strand
TTTGTCTGTTCTGGGCTAATGTAGAAACATGGTGGTTCAACATGGCGGACTCCACAGAAGGCGACCCACTGCATCTGTAGATAAAAATGTTTCATTCTCAGATAACGAAAACGCGATTCTTATATTCAGGTTATTATACATTATTGAAAACATACCTATGAATATTATGTTAGATCCTCCTAAATGTATGTTAGATCCTCCTAAATGTATGTTAGATCCTCCTAAATGTTGTTATAAAGTGCTACAAACAGCATTTTTTTTTTACTATTTACTGCATTTCATTTTACAGTTCTAATTATGATTTTACATATAAAACCTGATTAATTTATAAAATAAGAAATAGATTCCAATAAGTGCTGCTAACATGTTAATGCATGTATCCAATGAAAATAATATATAACGATCATAATGAGTATGTTTTGATACTTTAGGTTAATTCTGTTTCCAATACTTCTCTACATTCCTATTTTTGTATTGCCGCTGATGAGACTCTTACTTATAGGCAAATGAAAGGAGACTGAACTCATCCAGCTGTTTGAGTAATGATGAGTAAGTGACTCTAACAGAGGGAATGTAGGGATGGACATATTCCCCCTGAGTCAGATGACAAAGGAAACGTTACCAGTGGCAGCCTGTAGTAGCTGGTTGGTTGCCCTCTACTGGTGACATTGCTGTTGGGTGTCCTGTTCTATGTTAAGCTCCAGCAGCGTTTGGAAAACATTGTGATGATGTTCTGGGCCTGTATTTATCATATATTGTTTTTCAAAGTGTAAGACACATTTATGAGCCGACTTATTGCTACCTAGAGCAAATGTGGCAACTACTGTACATATTGTATCAAGGATATATTATTTATCTTCGTATATTTATTTTACAGTTAGTATACAAAACAATCAACATACTTACCTGTTATATTCTAACAAAATTATATATTATATGTGTCAGTGTATGTCAATCAAACTGCAACTTTCAAATGTCCCTGAAAAATAAAACTAACAAACACAAATTCTTTAGCTTACCATACATGTCATATTTTTTAATTGTGTTATATTCATGTTCTTCCAAAATTCAACCTAATATATGTATTATATATAAAAATTGGGATTAATAAATGGGATTAGATAATAGTAAACTGACTGAAATTGCTGCTGATAGAAAGAAAATCATATAATAAAGAGAATTTAGTACCAAGTGCAGACAGAAAAGCTTTATTCTGTTGTTTGCACGACTGATAAATGCAAAAAGGGAAGTCTTGCAACACTCCAGCAGATATTAAAATAAAATGCAAATTGTAGTGAGCCAACTATTACTCATCATGACTAATGACGTTTTGTACAATCACTCCTTTGCTGCAGCCATCTGGGACTTAAGCAACTTCCTAGACCTCCAGAGATTTCTTAAATCTAGAAAAGATTTTTTGAAAAGAGTTTTAAGAAATGTGATGAATAGGTTTTATTCTTACGTTTGCAAGTAGGAGTTTCTTTACCTCGATCTTCCACTTAAATACAGGCCCTAATCTTCACTAGAATTTGTATAAACTGCTTTATAGTTGGTCTTTCTGGAAATAATTATTTATGTGAGACATTAAACTGAAGAGGACTTTTAATCTTCGGCTGCCGAGAGGCTGAGCGAGCTCTAATCTCATCCATGGGGGATGAGGGGAATTTATGGAGGATTTCCTCAGAACGTCAATGACATGAAGACGTCTTTAAAATTCTCATAAAAACTCCCACTCCCAGTCCTGCACAGTGAATGACTCCACCTCCCAGTATAAACAACACAGGATGTATGCTAATGTTAAACAGCTTGGACAAATCACAAAAACAAATCAAAAGTATCAGAGAGGACAATTTACATCCACCAGAGGGAAGCAACCACCTGCCAATATTTTTGTCGAACCACAAAAACAAAAAAACCATGATGTAGTCCAACAACAAAGTTTATTGAGACCGATTTAATTATTTTCATGCACCCGAAATAACCCCTGAAATAATTTATGTACAGTTCAATAGCCTTAACATGTACAGGTTTCTTCACACTCATTAAACGATTCTTCCATGCATCTGCAATCTGATCATCATAACTAAAAGGCACACAAAGATTTACCAGAATCTCATTCAGTATATATTTCTCTTACAGATACCTTACTTGATTTCACACCGCTGCCAAACTGAAAACCAGTAATGGCAAACTTAAATTTTCTGCTCTTTTGTTGTGTTGACCCATCTCTTATTGTCGTGGCACAATTGGTTTAAAGATGATCCCAAGAACCAGAGAGGTTGAAAACATGGCACCTACGCTAAACACCAAGCTGTTATTGTTTGTGACACCAGTACCAGGCCAGACTACGGGCCTAGCTGGCCTATATGGCACTTCTCCCAGGTGACTGTAAAGGTTGGAGTTGATTCTCCTGTGTTTACTGTAACTTGTGTGTTTGTAGTTTTCTGTCAACAGTAAGGCTGTCGATGTCATCAAATGCTCCATATTAACCTCCAGTGCTTAATTTATTCTGTATGGAAGGAGAGGAGAAATGGGTTAAAAAGTTAGTGCTGGGTAGAGAAGAGTGACAGTGGGCGATCATGTTCCAATCATATATCAAGAGTAAATCTATATATATAGTCATTACCTTTTTGGCGTTGTCCACACACTGCATGTAGGCCGAGGCGATACTCGAGCAAGTCAAGGTCTTTCCTGTGTTCTCCTTGTAGCATTTTAAAATCTGGCTCTGCAAGTCTCCACACACTGGCTGGATATTGAAACGCCTGAGAGCACATAGAGAAAAAAAACACACCAGACATGATGTTGGTTTGGGCGTTATTAAGGCCAAATTTGTTTTACTTTCAAACTAGCCAACTATGCCTTTATTAAAGATCCTTTTGTTGACTCGTACCACACGTCAGTGCACTCTGTAACCTTACTAATCACAGAAAAGGGTCAAATGTTTCTATATCATTAAGACCACATTATGATGAATGCAAGTTAGCAGATAATTGTTGCATTCATGCAAACACAGTAAGTTTGAACTTACGCAAAACGGTTGTGAGTCTCCTCTTTGCCCTTCTGGAAGCTCTCAGCAGTCACTTTGTAAAACTGGGTACACTGTCAAAGTATCAAACACCACACGTTACTATCAAGGTCAAATGTCACAACTGCATCATACAAACGAGCTGTCAAAAGCTTATTTTTTATCCATCTCTGATGGCTGTACTTAAGACAATTACCTGTTGGCTTAAACAACATTTATATCTGATTGTACTGTACTTCTGCGAGTTTGTTTAGTCTAGTTGTTGAGTCTGTTGAGTCCTTTAGTGGTAACAAGGTAACAAAAACATAACAATTCCTATATTCAGGTAATTATACTTATGTATATTATATTCAATTTCTGCCAATAGATGCTCCTGAACGTTACACACTGGACCTTTAACTGAGGAATAAAGTATCGCTCACCTTTGTTTCAAGTTTTGCGACATGTTCCTTGTACAGAGCGTCTTGTTTCTTTAAAGCTTTCTCCTTCTCCTCCAGTTGATGAGCCTGTATGAGATCAAAATGTTATAATGTATAATGGCATCATTAAACCTCTAGAACCAGTACATTCATGCCAGCAATACATTTTATTGCTTAATATTTTGTAGACTGAGAAATTATATGACAATGTTTTTTGTCTCATCAAATAAAAAGCAGAAAAACACAGATGTGCAGCAGCTGTTTGAAATGTGGTTAGAGCAGAATGAAAGTGAAAAAGTGAGTCATGCGCGTATAAATTATCTCTCATCTTACCTTCAGCTCCATCCACTGAAACAAGACAAGAGGGCAAGAAATAGAAAGACATTAAGAGGAGGAAGGAACTTGATATTTACAAGAGAGATCCTCACACATATACAGATCATACATCATGTTCACTTGCGCTTACATAAAGCTGCACCATGAGCCTCTGATCCTCTGTCTTCATTCGCTCCTTCATGATGGAGTCCGTTAGGTTCTCCATGTACGCCGTCTTCTCCGCCTCCAGTGTCTTCTTCACCTGCTCCTCCACCTGAGCCTGAGCTGCTGCTTTGGCCTCTGCTCGAGCCTGAGCCCTCATCTCCTCCAGCCTTCACAGGTGCGCACACACACATAAACATGTATTTAATTTGAATCAATGCTCAGTCGATTAATCGATTGAATTGAATGTCTGCAACAGCGATTTTGATGTTATTTGTCAAGCAAAATTGCCAAAACAAATACTGGTTCCAGCTTCTCAAATGTAAAGATTTTTCTGCTTCAGTTTGCCTTCAATCAGTGTCAGTCAATCAACTTCTCATTTCACCTGTGCTATGTAAACTGAGTATCTTGGGTGCACACATTTTCTCCAGGTTGAAAAGCATCTACAGTTCTTTCTACATCTTTATTTTATCTCATCAGACAAAGTCAGAACACAAAATAATGAGATATAAGTTTCACAGTAATTTGCCCTTACTGTTGCTGCAGCTCCTGCCTCTTCTGGTTGATCTCCTCCTCCAGACTTATCTGCATCTCCTCTTTGATCTTCTGCCTCATCTCTTCCTCCAGCACTTCAGGAGAAACGGGCAAAGCTGCAGCAAACACACAATTTGTGAAAAAAAAAAAAAAATAGCACAAGAAATTTAGGTGATTAATTTCAAACTGTTGCTATAAATCTTAAAACACCCACATCTTTGTGATCAGCTCACCTGCTGCAGGTGGAGGCACTGAGGCAACAGCAAGCATTTCATCCTCAGCAACCGGGGGCAGAGACAGGGTGGTGGTGGGCTCCTCAGCAGGTGGAGCTGGATCCAGTGGAGGTGGTGCTAGAGGCTCTGCAAGGGGTTCATCCACAGGTGCATCAGTGGGTACGATGGCCAGTTCCTCACAGTGACAGGGCGGGGAGGGCTCTTCAAACGTGAGCTCTGGAGCAGGAGAGGGTGCTGCCACAGGCTCTGGAGGAGGTGGAGGTGGAACCAGTTCACATGGAGGCGGCTGATCCACAGCTGGAGCCACGACTGGAGGCACTTCTTCAACTGCAGCGAGCGTGACGACAGGCTCAACAAGAGTCGTCTCCACTTGCGGAGGCAAAGCTACAGCTTCAATTGGAGCTGAATCAACAGGATAGGGTGTGGTTATTAGTTCAACTGGTGTCGATTCAGCGGTGGGTGGAGGTGAGACCGTTTCCACTGGTGGCAACAGGGCGAGAGGTTCAAGAGGTTCCACAGAGGGAGCAAGAGCAGCAGGTTCAATAGTAGTTGGAGGCGTTGGTTGCACAAGTTCAGAGGGCAGAGACGAAGCTTGTGGTTCAGGAGGAGCTACAGCTGCTGTGGACTCCACAGGTGGAGGTAGGACAACAGGTTCGACGACATGTTCTGCTATCAGCGGTGTAGACAGGGTTTCTGTCTCTACATGAGGTGGGATGAAGGATTCAAGAGCCGGTAGGACTACGGGCTCCACTACAGCAGGAGGCGGGGGAGGAGAAGGAGGAGGAGAAAGTTCAGGCTCCACAAGTGCTTCTACTGTAGATGGAGGAGGAGGAGGAGCTAAGACAACAGGGTCGGTTGGAGGTGGAGGCGGGGCTGGAGGCTCCACAGATGCAGGAGGAAGGGATAGAAAACCTACAGGAGGAAGAACTTCCACTGATGGAGGTGTGGATGGGGCTTCCTGAGGAGGAGGAGGTGGTGGAGGTGAGACAACAGGGTCGGTTGGAGGTGGAGGTGGGCCTGCAGGCTCCACAGAGGGAGGAGGGAGAGAGAGTAAACTTACAGGAGAAAGAGATTCCACTGATGGAGGTGTGGATGGAGCTTCCTGAAGAGGAGGGGGAGGAAGAGGGGTGAATTCAGGCTCCACAAGTGCTTCTACTTGTGGAGAAGGAGTAAATGGAGGAGAGGGGGCTGAGACAACAGGGTCGGCTGGAGGTGGAGGTGGGGCTGCAGGCTCCACAGAGGCAGGAAGAGGGGAGGGGAAACTTACAGGAGAAGGAGCTTCTACTAATGGAGGTGTGGCTGAAGCTTCCTGAGGAGGAGGAGGAGGAGGAGAAGGTGGAGAGGTTGAGACAATAGGCTCGGTTAGAGGTGGAGGTGGGGCTGCAGGCTCCACAGAGGCAGGAGGGAGGGAGGGGAAACTTACAGGAGGAAGAGATTCCACTAATGGAGGTGTGGATGGGGCTTCCTGAGGAGGAGATGGAGGAGGAGAAGGGGCTGAGACAACAGGGTCGGTTGGAGGTGGAGGCGGGGCTGCAGGCTCCACAGAGGCAGGAGGAAGGGAGTGAAACTTTACAGGAGGGGGAGGGACGAGCTTTACAGGAGGAGCAGGTTCCACCGACGGAGGTGTAGACGGGGCTCCCAGCGGGGGGATGAATGGAGGAGGAGTCAGAAGAGGTATTAGGTGTTCAACAGAGGGGGCGGGAACTGGGGTGGGTGTTTGTGTTTCAGGTGGAGGAGGAAGATTTCCATTCTGTGAGAGCTGAGGAGAGACGAGCTTTGATGGCTGTCTCATCCGGTTGATGACTTTGTCTGACAGCTGACAACAGAAAGAGAGAAACTTATTGTTATGAACTCCATCTGCTGGGCATAACTAGCATTTCATTTAATTGTACCATACATTTCTGCTGTGAACCTTTCAATAATAAACAACTCATTCCCTGTTTGTTGCCATTGTTTTATGTTTGGGGGTTTGTGGCTTGAAACCATAAGAATTGTAAAACTTTTGACTATTAAAAGTAAGATCCCTTAATAAGCATATTTGACATTTGATTTCCAGAGGAAATGCTTAAGATAAATGACTTTGGGTTAAAGATTAAGTTTGTATTCAAGGTTAATTTTATTTCCTTTTTAACATCCTGCTAGTACCCCTGCAGATTTAGATAGCACCGGAGTAAATGCGTATATGAGGTCTCTTTAGAGGCCACAACCTCTCCAACTGACTGAAAGACCTGTTTCTGACCTTCCAGTCAAACTCTCTAATTTGGGCGATTTGTCAGTTTACGACCAGACAAGCAAGTTTCATCTCATTTGTTTTCAGAAAATTATTGTTTTTAATTCCACTTCCCACCTTTATTTTGTTTTACTATCCTCATCTTTATTCTTTATACTAGTCTTCTCTTCAACTTTTCCTTTTTCACAGTTTAGGAAAAGCTGTTCTGCATTAGAAAGTTCCTTTAATATGTTTTCCTTATTTTTCTGAACATAATGTCTGACTGGAAGAAATGTGTAATGATCCTGTGCAGGTTAGTTATATTCTTAAATGAGTTGTTGAAAGTATTTGTCCATTCAATAATTGTATAATTAACATTTATTCTAGTTCTATTGTGTTTGTCTTCAAAGTTAATCTGGTCTCTCTCTTTTTCTGACCTCAGCAGCACCAGCAGCCTAAGTTGATCTCATTTTGGTTATTTATATTTTAGTGGGTGAAAGTTCATGAGGAGGTCATGTTTTTCCAGCTTAGTTTCTTTTCTTTTCTTTTTTTTTAATTTTAAATTTAGGAGCACTGGCAGCACATTATCTGCCTGTCAGTCCCTCATTTGTTTATTTATATGGGTACTTATTTGGTTTGTTTAAAATTAAATTAAAAACGGGTTAATCTCTATTATTTGACTCTGTTTCAATTATGTTTGCATCAAAAAGTAATAAAATATTACTGGATTATAATAATTGATGCAATAATGTGTAAATCACATACATTTTCCAGCTGATAAAGAGCTAATTGTAATTATTTTATACTTCTGGGTAGTTTAATGTATAACAATACACATTATAATTAATTAGTTGGTTTATATTTTTGTATTAATAATTTCAATCAGCAAACTACTAACTTAAGCTCTCTAATGAATGTTGGAGTAAAAAGTAAAATATTTTCCTCTGAAATGTGTCAAGTACAAGTTGAGTAAGTACTTGAGTAAATGTACTTAGTGCTTCAAAGAGTTGTTTCATAGACTTATTATATATAAAATATCCTTTAATAATAATAATATTTTATAATATTGTTTAATTGTATGTCTCTTTAAGGATTTACTTGCAGTTATGTTGATGATATAATTGATTATTTTTAAGAAGAATATTTTTGGTCCATCTTGACAACCGACCATTTTCTTTCCAGAGCAGCCACTGACTTTGTACAGAGTCACAACAAACATGGGGGGCGAGATCAATACTTAGTTATACCGATAACAGAATTATGGATTACAGAGCTCACAGGGCTGCAGATGGAAAATGAACACCCATGCACTCTGCAGCCACTGTGTGCTCTTAAAACCCCTCTGACTGAATACTTTCTCCCAGATCAAATTCATGCAAACTCTCCCTGTGCTCTCACTCACCCGAATGCCCTTCACAAAAGTTACTCCTCCGCCTTCCCCATCCTCATGGGAGAAGTGACTCGGGCTGTTTCCCCCCATCCACACCCGCAGCTGCACACTGCAATCTGTGTTTACTGGATATATTTAATCCACAACGTGGATTGTGTTGCTCATTGAGATCAACTCGCAGCAGCTGCAACAAAGTGCCCTTCCCACCGCTGAATGCGACCAACAGGAGCTGCTATTGGATGCAGCTGAACAACGCCTCTCTGGATTGGTCCACTGGCCTTAAAGGCAATGAAACGTGAGGGAACATTGTGTCCCCTGAACTACAAAATGAGTAAAATCCAATCTGCTTATTTAAACATGTGCTTTCATGTTATGATCAACTACTTCAGACCTACAGAGACTCTATAATCTGTATTTGTAGCCAGGTTGTGTTTAATTTTAAATGGGCAGGGAGTGTAAAGAATTATTGTACTGTACAATGTAATGTTTCCTGTTGACAAACACTGCTCCAATACACCTGAGACAATCTATGAGAAAACAAATGACAGCTACTACATCATCAGAGTTAATATTAAGTAAATTAGCTCTTTAGAAAATAAATATTCAAACATTACACAAAAGACAGCTGCACCGTGATTTTTGCATCTGAGAATGCTAATGAGGTACTTATCTATATCTTTATTCTCAACAAATCCATGAACTGATTCACTAACAAACAGCTAAATCCTAATATATCTCATTCCTCATGTGCCAAAAACAATTAAAAACACATCAATGGTCCACATGTTCCCTTCCTGTGATGAACAGGGGCCCTGCGGTTTAGTTTGAGTCGATCCTACACGTCCTGCTGCTGCTGTAGATGTAGATTAGTCCAAGTACAAGCGCACTATTTGCTCCTGTTTATGGTACAATTCCTAAAAACTACACTTTAGCTGTTTTAGGAAAATGTTTAACCTTTTAAAAAAATATGATATTTGAGTTTTAGATACTAACACATAGTTGATCTCTTCGTTCTGTTCCTGGCATTTATTGACAATAATGAAAATGTAGAATATCAGCAGCTTCATCTTTTAAACTTGTCTGTGTGTGTGTGTGTGTGTGTGTGTGTGAGAGAGAGGAGTTTACTACGACAAGTATGAAAACACAATTACATAAGAGTATAAAACCTCTACAGCACAGTCGACCAAAAAACATCTCCAAGTCCAACACAGTGGCTGTTTTTCTATTCAACCATCAGTCTCTTCTTCTTCCTCTTCACTCCGCCTTCTTCTCCTTGGCGGCGGGTCCACGCAGAGCCGCCCGCACGCTGCTCCACACCTCCGTGTACAGCAGAGTGCCCAGGAAGACGACGGCCGTGCCCACCCAGTGCCAGGTGGTGAAGGGGTTTTGGAAGTAAAGGATGGAGAAGATGAGGCTGATGAACTTTCTCAGGGTCACCACCAGAGTGACGGTCAGCGAGGCGCACTCTGTGGTCAGAATGAACACGCCGCGGATGCACACATATCTGAAAACACTGGTTAAAGTCTGTAACAAGAGTGAAATAGAAATAAAAACACAGCAATTTAAACTAAACTTAGTACAAATACTTTGCTACTGTACTTCAGAAGTTGTTTTTTCAGGTATCTGTACTTTCCTCAAGTATTTATTTCCCTGACAACTTTTTACCTTTACACAAATATCTGTTCTTTCTCCTCCTTAAAGTTAAAAAACAGGCTTAAAACTTTACTTACTGAAATGATCGATTATGATTATTTTCTGCATCATTGCACGCCTTCCCAACATCAAGACCGGTGCGTATCACAAATGACAGACAGACACACAACATGGCAAAACAACAAAAACAAGGTAGAAAAAACGAAACGACGTAACAAGATGGAACGAAGAGAGGAAGACGTGACCCTATTTGCAGAATCAGTTAACTTTACACAGAAACAGCAGATAGAAATAACCTTCCTTTTACTTTTATACTAGTAAAAAGTACTCTTTTATTTCAGAGCTTTTACTTTTTCACTTTGACTTGAGTAAAGAAGTTGAATCAGTGCTTCTACTTTTACTCAAGTATCTGTACTAATACTTTGTATGTGAATGTGTGTACTTTTATTACCGTTTCAGTAACGATATCAAAGCAGCATGTTTTCTGTACCTTATTACAGCATATCATAATATATTCCTTAGATTGACCAATATAAAAATTGCTTCCCATTATAAATCAGTTTTTTTTTTACTTTTATCAAAACATGCATGCTATATTTAACTCTATTTAACTTTTGTTGTATTAGCCTTAATGACGTCGCTGATGTTTGCTGCACTTAAGAATCTGACCGAGCTATACCAATATTTGATACTCGACCAAACTCAAAATAAGGTATTTATGTTCGATAGCCAGACCTAATTGTGACTCCTTAAACTGAAGCAGTGTAACTCGCTCTACAGGATTGGTTTGTCTGCTATATATGTTGAGAACAGTTCAACCTAAATGGGATCATTTTAAATGCCTAAAGAAGCAGATCTATACTGTACAGATTAGAGGAATGTGAAAAAAGATAACGGTTACAGTAGATAACTGAATAAAAGCCAGTGAGATAAACTTTCTTAGACAGGATACTGTGTGATGACGTTGACCAGCAGGTAGATCCACATTATTGGCACAGTCAGTCCAACCTCAGGAATTACTACAGGAGCTGAGAAACAACAACATATTTATTTTGTGAGTAAAGACACAAAATGTAAATAGTTTTCGTGCACAACATTTCCTGAATGAACTCACTGCTTTGACTGAAGTAGACGCAGTGGCTGTAGATGTTTGTGGAGAGGAGCAGGAAGCCCGGCAGAGGTAGGCAGTGCTGCAGAGACAGAAAAGAGACAAACACAGTCTAATTTACTCAAATGAAGTTTATAATTCCCTAAAGACATGTGAATGTTTTGGAGCGTGTCCTGCATGTTGGAGCAGAAAGAAGACTCACATTATAGAAGAGGGCCTCTTTGGAGTGTTTTCCATACTGCTTGTACAGCGTTTCCTGGAAAATGCCCATCCTCGCAGACATCAGCAGAGCAAAGGTCAACATGCCGATACCTGAAAGGATCAACAAGAAAAAGTTAGTGTTGACTCAGTCTAGTGTATCCATAATAGTGATTATAGAAAGAGAAGCTTCCAAACTTCGGTGACAAGGTCTGGGTTTTGGTTGCAGCAGGGAAAATGGGAATCAATGAGTGAAGTGCGACAGTTAAGCTTGCAACAAAAATAAAGA
>NW_023339762.1:12315733-12327196 GCF_004916995.1 Morone saxatilis | reverse complement strand
ATCTGTTCAAAAACTACAGCAAAAAACAACTTAGTTTGGTCACGAACGGCTGAAAAACTATTTCTTCTCTGTCTGATTCTATCTGATTCTGGACGTGCTGTGTTTGCGTCATTTCTCAAAACTCAAAATGCGACGCCTTGTAGTTCTATAATAAACAAACAAAAATGGCTCCAACAAAATGACTAACTCATGAATTAAAAAAATATGTAAAATGCTAAATGAAACGATTTTGTCACCCAGAACTCACCTATAAGCCAGTGCATGAAGGCATAAAATCCTTGTTCCTCGGATCCCTCATTGGCCACATTCTGCAGAAACACAACGACAAGATGCATAAAACATTATTTCAAGAGAGAAAATTGTCACAAAAGACACAAAGAAATAACATAAAACAAATAAAAACATTGTAATATGTTGCTGTTCTGCAGAGGACTCACCACTTGTCGGGCAGACATGATGGTGCAGATGAAGATGCCAGCTGAAACTAAAGCTATAGACAGATATTTACTTGCTGAATACCTGCAGAGTGAGAAGGTGAAAGATTAATAACTGCAATCAAACTGCATGCTGATGTTCTCTGATCTGAAGTGAACTGCTGCTGTCAGAGGAAGCAGGTTTACCTTTTCTTCAGGATGATTATTCCCAGGATCATGTTGGCGATTAAAGATCCCTGAGCAAAGAAACAGACAGCGGGTGAAACAGGGAGATCAGAGGTGGTGGCGGTGACGGGTGGAGGGTTATGTGACAGTGACTTACTGATCTGAAGATCATGTGTAATGGCATGGCGATGTTGAAGTTGAGAGCGTAGTTGTTGATCACGCTGACTGTGAAGAACATGGTGACCATGATCACATAGTTCCTGGACAAAAAGAGAGACGACAGGTTTGTTTCAGCATCCGGTCGACATCATCAGCTGACTGGATCTTTTATTTAGTATCTTACCTTATAGGGATCGCTGGTTTCTTCCTCCCAAAGTTAGTTTCAAAGATGAAACCTTCTAATGCGATGAAGAGAAACTGAGCGAAGGTCACTATGTTGCCACATCCTGGGAACTCTCTGAGGAACGAAACAACAGAGGAGACGGAAATCAGCCAAATCCAGATGTAACAGTTTAGAGTTAAGATAAAGAGGTTTAACAAGTAAAATACCATGTTTATATTTATTAAGCGCCTCTCACTGTGTGCTACATTTACTATTATAGTCTCAGTTTACTCTTGGGATGATTTCTGAAAATGTTTTATTCCAGTCACAGATGACGTTGGACAACAGAGACGGGAATCGTTCCATCAGAGTCATCATCATCCTCTGAGTTTCTCTGTTTCTTTTGTCAGTGCCGACATGATTTTCAACAATGACGTTAAACTCCTGCCTCCTCCTAACGACGGAGAAAAAGAAAGAGTCCAGAACGTGATATATAGTGATACTGTTTATTCATTGCTGGTAACTTTTATTACATTATCCACAGACTAACCTTTTAAAACATAGTTATAGTCAGACCTTCTGACGGCTGAGAACTATTCTGCTGTTGTAATTATTAGATCTGTTTGACACATTGTTTAACTTTATTCTGTTTGAATTATCAGAGATAATTTGAACTCTTTACTGACACTGTTGATACTTTTGTATTGTTATTAATTTAATTGTGTCTTAAGTTTAGCTGCTTTGTTTTATCTATTTTAAAGTTTAAGCCCACTTTCATTCATGTGTACTTTGAATATCCCTTTATTTAATTTTTTTGTACTTTAACTTATTTTATTTAATGTATGGATTGCATACAGCATACTGAATATTTAGACTATGTATATATTTATAGACTTAACTGATCCATCTACGTTCAATCAATTATCAAAACCACCTCTTCAGAACTGCTTTTAATGAGTGATTAATAGTTGTGTGTGTGTGTCTGTGTTATATATATATATATATATAGAGGGAGGGAGAGAGAGAGAGAGAGATCTATTTTTACTGTGCTGTTTCTATTACTTTAACATCATGTAATCATTTAAGTGTCTGTGGTACCTTGAAAAGTTCTCTATAAATAAAACGTATTATTATTATTATCAGTATTAATATGTATCTTGGCCACAATAATCAGCTTTGAGATAAATGAAGTTCTCTGTTTCATTAAAGTACCACAGTGGTGTCCTGACCGTGTAAAAAACAAGTGAACGAACATAAAAGGCTACTTAATAACAGATATATGTATATATAATATACATTACGTATATATAATGTATATTATGTATATATAATGTATATATGTGTGTGAGTAGGCCTGCCTGAAGATTACTTTCCAGCTGACAATATGCTCATGTAATGTCTCCACACTGACACACTCTGTGTTTGGACCCAGGAACAAACACTCGTGCAGTGGGAAGTGAACACAACATGAAGCTTTCAGACTTTAATGTGACGTTAGTAAAGTGGACATGAGTTCATGAACAACCTAAGTTTGTCACTGACCTTACAAGCAGCTCCAGAGACACCACGTTGCTACAGCATCCAACAAAAACAAGGATAATGGCAACAACAGTCCCCATGGTGATCCACTGCGGAAGAAAACCTCTCTGCTCGAAGTGTCACTTCATTTCTGATCGGAGGGTTTTAGTTTTAGGTCTCCTGCTTCCTCACGAACTCCTGTTTCACTTCAACACGTCTGAATCCGAGACGGCAACGCTTCCGTGTCGCAAGGGCTTGTGGGAGTTGTAGTTCATTTCCTGACAAAAGGTACGCAGTGTGCTTAACGTTCTCTGTATTTAAGGCAATATTGCAAATAAACACGTTGTCTGGTCAACAATAAGAGGAGTAATTATTAGTTAAATGTGTTCAAATAAAACCCAACACATTTAGCTAAAGTGTGCTAAGCTAACGGCGCAATTACTGCGCAGCCGTGACGCGCAGACATGTTCGAGCGAGCATGCGCAGATCAGTTGTGTTTTCTACAAACGCGGAGAGGTTTCACTCTGATCGATTCTCTGAGGAGCAGAAAGCACACAGAAACAGGTGGAGCAGTAAAACAGAAATACACTGCCCACTGTGGACTACAACTCTTGTTGTGAGCATGATTTTACTCAGCAGAGGTTATTGAGTGAGTTTACTGAGATATTTTAATTACAAATATTAAGTTATACATGGTGGTCAGACCCATGTGACCCTGAATGGAATAAATGGGATAGAGGTGGTATTATGGTATCATGCCACATCATAAGGGCATACAGTGTTGTTAAATCTATAATTTGTTCACCTTTAGACCTCCAGACAGTTCACTGCTCCAACTAATAAATAAAAGCAGAAAACCCTGCTGTGATTTCACTGTTTTACAGTTTTACTTTTGCACTATTGAGCGGTCGATGTTATATCAACCACAGAATTTCACATGCATGATTTTGTCTCGCTGCCTACAGCCAATCTGCTCATAAAATTATTATGTTAAGATAAGATATACCTTTAATAATCCCCCCATAGGAGAAATTCAAGTTACACACAACAGCATTGGGGAATATAGTTTAATAATACACTTATCATAAATAAGAATATCGCAAAATATGATAGAACATATAAAACTATAAATTCAAAATATATACACTATATGCAATGTGCAAGTACAACGGTGTGCAATTTTAAAAAAAACTAAACTGTACATGTGCAATTTAAAATAAATAATTTTATAAGATTCGATTCAACTTTATTGTCACTGCACAAGTACAGGTACAAGACAACAAAATGTCTAACATTAACATTTAATGTCATAACATTATAGATATATATGAATATACTAGCAAGATACATAATAAATAATATAAGTTTGTTTGAATTAAAACCAGTCTTAGTCAGTCAGTCTTATGTTGGAATGACTCAATTTAATGTGACATTTTGATGGTTGATGAGTGAGCAGTGCAGCTCGAGCATCTAATGGAAAAAACTGTAGTTATGACCCGTGATGGAAGAAGGGATCAGATCTTTAACAATAACACAAAATAAAAGTACTCAATTACAAGTTTAAGCTCTTAAGCAATTTAAAAGTATAAAGTCCCCTTTATATATATTAATGTGTAGGTAGTCAAGAAAAGTTTCATTTTTAATACTTTATATATACATTTATACTATAATAGTGCATAAAAATATGCATCATAACCAGCTGTCAGAAACATAAGTGAAGATTTCACCAACATCTGCACACACAGTATAATAATAAAATAAAAATAAAATAATAAGATATGCACACAAATAATAATAATATTATTATTAATAATAATAATAAAATAAAATAAGATATGCACACAAATAATAATAATATTATTATTATTAATAATAATAATAAAATAAAATAATAAGATATGCACACAAATAATAATAATAATAATAATAATATTAAAATAACAATAACACAATAATAATAAGATATGCACAATAATATTAATAATAATATGAATAGTATGAATACAAAAATAAAAATAAAAATAAAAATAAAAATAAATATAAAAATAACAAGAACAAGAACAAGAACAAGAAGAACATCTTCACACGTAGACGATCTTTGTTACGTGCTTGCGTAGCCTCCGGAAGACGTGGCGTAACAAACCGCTAGCTTTGCCTCCGTCGCTGTTTCTCCTCAGTTTTTATCTCCACAGCAGAAAGCAGCAGCAGCAGCTTTGAGTCGCTACGAGCTGCGGGAGAGCGGATCAACTCTGCAGCTGCCGCCACAATGATTTCACTCACGGATTCACAGAGTAAGAGCAGCTCATGTTCCTCCGCGGTTCTTGGTCTTCGTTGTGTTTTAACCCGGTTTAGCTGAATGTGTGAGGTCGGCAGCTCAACGCCTATTGGCTGAGAGCGTCGTTACGTCACTCCACTGTGTGTGTGAAAGTGTTTAAAATGAGGTCAACTACAGGTTTATTTGACCATGTTTGATCGATTATCATATTATCGATGACCTAAGGAGACAGTGAATTGGTTCATCATTCAGGCTGCGAGTGTTACAGAGGAAACGGTGTCATTCACTTGGCTTGATTTAGCATTAAATGACTATAACTAATAGTTGATTGGAGTTCAATTAAGCTGTTTGTTGAGAATATAGTAATAATCCTGTTGTTAGGAGTTAGTAAAGACCTTTTGAAATGGTTTATTGATTCAATAATTACACAGGAGTGTGTAATCCTGTAAAGTAAAGACCATACAGATGAATTTACTGTCAACGATTCAACGATCATTTAAATAATAAATAATATTGTCATCAAGCAGTCCTACTTGGTGATTTGCAGCATTGTCCACAATGAGCTGATGCAGCCAGACATATTTAAGAACAATAAATAGTCCCACACATACACTGAATATTAAAGGTATTTTAATGATGTGGTTTGAACCCACTCATTGATTTTTTTACCCTGTTATTGTCTGCAGCTGCTCAGTTTCTTATCAGTGGTTTAAGTCATGTGATGTTCCCACTTGTCTGTAATAATAACTGTTGTGTTTCTTCTACAGAAATTGGGATGGGGCTGACGGGGTTCGGCGTGTTTTTCCTCTTCTTTGGGATGATGCTGTTTTTTGATAAAGCTCTCCTCGCCATTGGAAATGTGAGTCGATCAATAAAACCGCTACCACAGTGTGCGACGGTCCAACATCTGTTGAACACCTGCGATCGTATCCTGTGTCTTTGCTCTCCGTGCAGATCCTGTTCGTCTCAGGCCTGTCCTTCGTCATCGGCCTGGAGCGAACCTTCAGATTCTTCTTCCAGAGGCACAAAGTAAAAGCCACCAGCTTCTTCCTGGGAGGAGTGCTTGTGGTTCTCATCGGCTGGCCAATCATCGGAGTCGTTCTGGAGATCTACGGGTTCTTCCTCTTATTCAGGTCAGCTCGAGCAGACGGAACTGAATCTCACTGTCACCGCTATCCTGAAATAATGTGATTCTTTTTGGTCTAACCTCGTTTTCTCTCTCTTCAACAGAGGATTCTTCCCGGTGGCCGTAGGCTTCATCAGGCGAGTTCCTGTGCTCGGGTCTTTGCTCAGCTTACCGGGGATCAGTACAGTAAGTATTCATGCCGATCAATGAACTGCAGATTGAACAATCCTTCAAATCATTGGAGAAACTTGAGATGGATAATTCATCACAAAGATTATTTAGTTTTACAGTTAAGGGACTTTTTAACTATCGTATCAAAAGCTACAACAACATTAAATGCTTTATTATATATAACATTTGAAAGTTGGACCCCTTGTTCTCAATTCAATATGAATATTTAGGTCCTCAGGTTAAATATTTTAGATTTAAATGAACTTTCGGACAAAGAAAAAACCTTCTGTTCTTCCTCTGCACTTTAAACTTAATTTACATTGAATGTTTTAATCTAAATCAGTTTGCAGCTTATAAATAACTCTGGTTTGTTCTCTTACTCTCTTACAGCTGGTGGATAAAATCGGTGAGAGCAACAATATGGTATAACAGTGGGCTGTTTCTGTGTCAGAGGAGAGGTTCAGTATTTATCGTAGTTTCTAATAGTGACTGTATATTTTGGTCATTGCCACTCCAGAACTGTGAATCCAAACATTTTTTTCTTCACAAAAGACACAACAGTGTATGTGTGGACGTTTGACTGACATGATGTTTTGTATCTGACCGACACTTGGATGACGTCCACCAAGAGATTTTTATTTTATTTTAAAAGCTGGAAGCGGGTCTCCCATTTTGTATCATTCCAGTCTGATATTTATGGACCATTTCTGGATTAACTCAGTGGGGAGTCCGGAGCTCCTCGCAGCATCCCCTCCTCCAGATTGTGTGCCTGAACAGTCACTGAGAGCTTTTTATTTGACTTCCTCGATGAAGTGTTACTGGAATTTTGTACATTTAAATTTAATAATGTTGAGCTAAATGTTACTTGGGCAAAGAAACCTGAACTGTTGTGGAGAAAGTTTAAGAGTTTTGTTGTGGAGATGTTTTACTGTAACTTTTGTAAGTTCATACTTGAAATAAAGTGTGTCTTTTATAAATGTGTTTTATATTTGTTGCTGAGAAGATAGAGGATAATTAATTACAGTATAATTAACCTGAATTCATGCAGTGCTGTAGTACTCGAGACGTTTCTTCTATTTTCTTGGACTTGGTGGTATTTGCACTCGGACTTGGCCGTTGATCTCGAACGAGTCCAGTAATATGTTGTTGTTTTTTATCTGAACTACCTTCTTTCAAAACAAAACCATCAATAAATTAAGTGCCCTTCTTCAGAAAACAAGTATTAGTTTAATTCAAAATCCATCTAGAACTGGTATTGACGATTGGTAACCATGGTTACGAGGTGGTAAATCAACGTCACCAACAATCGTATGCCTGGCTGCCAAAACTCCTCTCACTGGCAACGGCAAAAGGTTTCTTTTTTTTGTCTCGGTCTTGACTTGGTCTCGACTCCTCCTGGTCTTGGACTTGTCAAAGGTGGTTCTTGTCTACAGCGCTAGATTCAAGAGTCCTCAACAAAGAGCCTTTGATCTTTCTAACGCTGACCCCTTCATTTAAAATCCAACATTTCAGTTCAACATTTAAGTCAGAGATGACTGAAACATCTCAGTTCAGTTTATAACTAACATAACTAATGTTGATTTAAAGTTTCACTCCTGGTGTTATTAATGTAAAGTTACATAACATAAGTATGGTAGGAGTTTGGTGTAAACAGTGTCACTAATCTTTAACTATTTTAGTCAAACAATGCTATAGTAGATGTTTATGTTTATGTTTATATTTGTCCAGAGTCCATAAGCTAGTGAGCTAGTTAGCTCCCTGAGGTGACACAACTAACACACAAGTCAACAAACCTCCATGACAATGTTATGAAAAAACACAAAGCTGAAGTTTTTCTTCAAAGACTGGAACATTCGGGGCTGGAGCCCAAGAAGCCCCCCCCTCCGCTCCGGCCCTGCCTCCGGCCTCCTGTAGGTGTCTTCATCCACATACTCACTGACACGCTGTCATCACATCAGCTTCATTCATAAAATCTCAGCAGTGTCGTCATCACGCAGTGACCCTGTGAACGGACTGCTGCTCATAAAAGTTTCAATCTCTGTCATCTGTCTCTGATTAATGGGCAGTGACACTGTTAACAACACCTGTCACTCTGTCAGTTGAAGTATTACGTATTTAAGAGACGTAATTAAGCTACCTGTCACATCATCACTGACGCTGTTCAATGAGGTGGTGACAGAGGAAGAACCATCATAGATTTAAAACACAGCTGCAGTCTGCAGGAGACCTACCAGCACCCTTAAATAAACAAAAATACACTACGAATATAATTAACGGTAAGATATTATTTTATTATTCTTGTTTTTGTATTTTGTCAGTGTTTACCATGTTATTTAATTGTCTTTAAAATATTTGAGAAGTAAGAAATAAATACAAATTTTACTTGAGTCTGTTATTTAATATTTAAAAGCAGTTTATAAACGTTTAATGATTAGTTTATAAAACACTGTAATGTAGCTGAAAGCAGAAATAAGACTATTAATCTATTTGTCAACAGTTATAACTCTTCCTGTGGGCTACCTTAAGTGGATGTTATATAAACACTGAATGACACTAAAATACAACTGAAGACATAAATATGTCTTCGTAGGAGAAGTTATAATAATTGTAAAAATAATAAAATACAATACATAAAATACTGTATATTATTAAATTTAAAATGTCTTCATACCTGCTTACAACTCTGTCATACTGTGTTATTAAATGGTGGTGGTGGTTCTGTTATTAGTATTAGTCCTTTTAATGTTATTTTTAATCAAACTAAATGTCATTACAGAGTTCAACAATGTCTCTAATAGTCACATTGCTTGTGGTGACATTGGTTACTCAGTGTTGGAGTGCACCACAGGTGGGTGGAAGTCGTCTATTTCATATTCAAGCTGAATTTAAATAAATGAGTTAAGAAATATAATTGTCATCATCACTTTTCAGCGGAGAAACTGGACTCCTCAGGCCATCTTATACCTAAAAGGAGCACGTAAGAATGAATTAAGGAGAAACATAAACCTGTAGAATCAGTTTTGAGCTGCGTTGTCTGATGGAGAGAAATCAGTGTTGAATGTTTGATCTCTTGCAGAGAGACATCGCTCAGTGTTGGAGCGCACCAGTAGAGAGGATTTAGGTGAGTGCTGTGGTGGTATAAAATAAATTAAAAGGAAAGAAATGTCAGATGTAGAATAATTTTTGGCTCTTAAAAGCTTGTACCACTTTCTAATAAGTGACTCTTTATAAAAGGGTTATACGCTGTAACTAATGACTTTCTTAACGGTTGTTAAATGAGTTACAGATGCTTTTTAAATGAGATACAGCCATTATAGAGAACAACTTCCGGGTTTTAGCTGTAGACCATCTGGACCATAATTCATTTTTTTTAACTATTTATCAACTTTACAACTGCAGATTATTGTAAAAAAAAAAACATTAATGACTTAGTGACATTTTTAATTGAAGATTAGTTAGTAACTTTTGGCTTAACGTTTGGTTATTTGAATGAAGTCAGACCATGTAGAGATGACTTTATTCAAGTTTTACTGCAGAATTGATGGTTTATTACTGATTTCTTTTTTTAAATTGACATGATTTGGTGATTTGACTATTAAATGACAGTCAGAAAAAGAGGAATATTTCACTACCTGGCTACTAAAAGTTGTTCTAATTAATGGCTTATACTGTCACTGATCTATAAAGTATATGTAAATTATTGATCAAACTTTTATAAAGCCATTAGTTACATTCACTTATTAAGCGTCATTCATTATAGTGGTACCTAGAAACTTGCATAACATATAGTTTGATGTCTTTATCTAAACAAATTAATGTTTTCAAATATATTCTTGAATTATGTAAACATGTATATGTTTGTATTTTCTTTAATTTTTGGTTGTTTCCTTTTCAAATGCCTTTGCGTCTCTGCAGTAACTCACAACCAGAGCAGAGATGGACTGGGATCGTCTTTGTCATCCATCCTTCTGGAGGTTCTGCAGCGAGCCGTGGAAGAAGGTAAAACCCTAAAAGTTAAACACACTGATGGCTCACCATCATCTGAACAACTCCAAATCTTTTCTATCTGTTCTTTTCCTCAGGTGGAGGCAATCCAGATAATTACTCAGACAAACAAGAGCTGAATTTGAACTATTTTTGAAGTTTGTTCTTCTCATTTTTTGTTGTATTTTGTTGTATTTATTTATGTTTTTCTGCATGCGACTGGTTGCTGTTTAAAGTTTACTTGTAATTAAATGTGCTATATAAATAAAATCCCCTTGCCTTGTCTATTTGCTGTGGTTGTTCAATTCTGAGTCACATGTTTATTTACTGCTGGACTCAAGTTGTGTACATTTTCTTCTCATGAATGGGCTTGCTATGTGTGTGTGTGTGTGTAACAAGGAGGGATCTCCTTTTACAGTCCTACAACTTGTTATTGATTAAAAGAAAAGAAAGTCTGTGTCAGCTTGGGGCAACAATTAAGTCATTCACACCACTCAGTGATTAACACCATGCTAAACACCCTTCATCATCGCACTGTCTACACCAAGGTCGCTGAGAGGTGGACCGATGAGCTTTAATGGAAATGGCAATTGGGTCAAACAGAGGTCATCGGCTGAGATGTAGAAGAGTCGAGGTTTTACTCCTGTGTTTTAAACTGAAATGAAGAAAAGTTCAATTGTAGATGTTCCCCATATGATCATCAGACAGTCAGTGACACACGAATTAACCCTGATGAACAACCATTGAAGGAAAACAAACAAACAACAAACAAGAGTTTCATTCAAAAGAAGAAAGACAGAAATGTAACATCTAAGTTAGAAGAGAAGCGCTACTATAATGTTCTGTGTTTCCTGCTCCATGACGTTCAGGGATTTATTTATTTATTTAAAATGTAATTTGTTTACAATAACTATGTCAGATTTAAATGCACTCATACTGTATCATGTGCATAACTCCTCTACCTGTGCGAGAAATGCCTTCATAAAATGCTAAATTGTGCACCATACCTATTAAACCAATGTCCTGTTTCCCTTCCATGTGTTCAATATCAGCGTTTACCTGCAAATCTTATGCACATTGTGGCTATGTCTAACCTCAAAGTTATTTAAGGATGGACATAGATACTATACAGAGATATTATATATTACTGGATAGTTGCAACATACGTGTGCGCAGGTGTGTGACAGAACTTGTCCATATTATCCCTCTCATTCTCATTGGATTATAGACATTCGTCACTACCTTAAATTGGAAAAAATAGACCCATTAAAGGGCTAATTGAATACCAGGAGTTCCTCCACTGACACAAATTATTGGCTCAAGAAGAAGAATTTCTCTTATCCAAAGAGTTTAAAATGTAACACTGTGAGTCAGAAAATGCAGGTTCAGGTTGTCATATTTAAAGAGTGTGTAACATTTTGGAAGATCTATTGGCAGAAATTAAATATAATAATCATATGAATGTTTT
>NW_023339762.1:12309272-12315633 GCF_004916995.1 Morone saxatilis | reverse complement strand
TTGATACCTTAGAATGAGATGTTTTTATCTCCAGAAGTAGCAGGTCCTCTTCTCTTCTTTCTATCATATGTTGAACCACCTTGTTTCTACAGTAGCTGAAAATGGACAAACCAATCTCTGCGAGCAGTATTCAGTTGGTTGCAATCTGTAACAACCTACACTGGGCCTTTAAACTGAGGCACTACAGCATTAATTCTACTTTAAAGTAGATTTTCTCTAAACTTTACCACTGAATAACTGGACACATGCACTTCTCTGTTCAAGCAACAACAAACTGGCTTTATTACACATCAAAGCAACACGAGCGGTCCCACACTGCAACACAGCCGAGGACAAATGAGTCAGAGCAGCATTTCACTCAGTTGATGTCACATTTGGTCTCCAGTGAGCAGAAGTGTACAAACTGACACGTACAGCTAAATCTGGTGGGATTAAACTCCCTAACGCCTGTGAATCTACAGAGGGCACTGGGTTGTGGAAGGTGGAGCTGTCTGGTATTTAGTGACTGCAGAGTGATAACACTGTAGGTGGTAAGCATTCAGGAAGGCGCAGCACCCCCTGCTGTTCAGTTAGACGTCCTGCAGGTCCCTCTGGATGTCCCACAGCGTGCTGGCACTGGCCTGCAGTTGGGCCACCTCTTCTTCTGTCAGGGTCATGTTGACCACGCTGGCCACACCTCCGTTGTTCAGCACGCAGGGCAGACTCAGATACACCTCGTCACTGATTCCATACATGCCCTGTACACCACCAACAACAACATTACTGTCTGTATGAGAACATACGTCTCAGAAACAGTGTCAGCAGAGAGAGAACGTAAACTGCGAGAAGTCTTGTGCTCATACTTGATTTGATCGTTTATTGTTTCAAGAATTCCTCCAATCGTGCTCATGGTCATTAAAGTGCAGTTATGAGTAAATTAAAGGTGTGTTGCAGAGAGCTTTAATAAGTAAAATTGGGATTGGAATTTATATTTAAAATTTAAAACAAGTAATCACTTTAAAAAATTTATTTTATGATCAATCAATCAATTAAAATCTGCTTTCATTTATTGCAAACAATCAAACAAATATGTATGCTAAAATGCCAGAAAAAGGGTTACATTGAAGTACTTTAGTGCCCAGTACTAAACTGTTTTAGTTGATGCTACTTAGCAACATAACTTTTGGTTTATGTACAAACTGGATATGCGTATGCAGTTAGTTTCAGGCTCTATCTAAAATATATGTGATTATAAATGTGCATGTGTAATCAGCCTTTACCTGCACCATGGTGGAAACAGGATGAATCCTGTTCATGTTTCTTATGAGGCTTTCTGTCAGGTCAGCTACACTCAGACCGATGGCCCAGTTGGTGTAACCCTTCAGTCTGATCACCTCGTAGGCACTGAGAGACACAAGACACAGCTTAAGACACTAAAACAAACAAACAAATGTTTGTTTTCAGTTCTTACAGTTAGTTGATTTTAATGTGATAAAGGAGAAGGGCTAAAAATAAACTGATAAAACACAATAACACTCTCAGATAGAGACAGTGAGACGAGAGAGTCAGACAGAGAGAGATTGTTTCTTTTTTGGAAATTAGATTTGAAAAAGAGATCTTTTTATATTCAAGGACACACTGTCCTCCAGTATTATTCAATGAAATGTGAGCAACCCAAGTGAACTCTGGCCTACCTGTCCACCACCATCTTGTGGGTTTCCTTCCAGTTCTCATCGTCACTGTCGGTGCCGATGTCCGGGTTTAACGTCTGCAGGTTGACTCCAGCCACGTTTGTTCCACTCCACACAGGCACTAAAAGACAACCGTCAACCTTCATCCACATACTTCACACACCACACAGTCTGCACCGTTGTCTGTCAATAACATATTGTGACACACAAAATCCTCACCACTGGTGTCTCCGTGTTCTCCCAGGATCCAGCCGTTGAAGCTGCTGGCGTGGATTCCCAGTTTGTCGGCCATCAGGAAGCGGAAGCGTGCCGAGTCCAGGTTGGTGCCGCTGCCGATGACGCGGTGCTTGGGTAGGCCGCTCAGTTTCCAGGTTACATACGTCAGCACATCAACTGTTGAAGAGTGTTGTTAGAAAGCAAATAATGTATGTGTGAGAGAGAAAATGTGTATTAGACAGTACCTGGGTTGGAAACCACAATGATGATGCAATCAGGGCTGTATCTGACGATCTGAGGGATGATGTGCTTAAAGATGTTGACGTTTCTCTGGACGAGGTTGAGTCTGCTCTCTCCCTCCTGCTGACGGACTCCAGCTGTCACCACCACGATGCGGGAGTTTGCTGTCACAGAGTAGTCTGAGAGTAGAATTGTCATAATGAATGGTTAAAGGACGAAAGGTCTGTCCTCACTTTCAGATTCTTATCTAAACTCAGGTACTGGTAAGATTTTTTTATGCCAATAGTGACAAAAATGGTGCAGGCACAATGTCTGCCAGTTTGCCGGACCCTGCAAATACCTACTCAGTCTTATCAAACTCAGATTGAGTTCTATCATTGATTTTCTTGGCCTGTCTGAGGTATAAACTTGCCTTTGTCTGCGACTATTTTAGGGGTTTTGAGGAAGAGGCTGCCATGCTGGAGGTCCATCATCTCTCCTTTCAGCTTGTCCTCCATCACATCCACCAGGGCCAGTTCATCAACCAGCTCCTGTGAACATCACACCAGTTCACACAACACTGTTTCCTCTCACAATTCCCTCATTCAGCAAAATACCTGTTTTTGCAGTTAAAATAACCTCAGAGGTTCAAGCTGTTTTTTGGGACTATATATATACCTGACCCACTGTTGTACTATGGCCTCCACCTGGCACATTCTGGTCATTTTAACAGCAGTTTTCTGCATCTATGTTCACTCATAAGACCACATTATATGTTGCTTTGTCTGTGTTTTGCACCGCTTTTACACAGATCACCTTCTATTATATATAGAGAATAAATTAAGCAGGATGACTGAAATATTATTATTTTACAACAGGATTGTCTCAATGAAATATAAGATTGGATGGATCAGTCCCACATATTTTTCAAACTCAATCAAAGATGTATGACATCATGAATGTATATTTACTTCTTACTACCTCTGTGACTTAGTGGAGTCAATCAATAAGGTACACTTGCTGCTATTACTACAAAACAGACAGAAATCTGCTTAAATGTTCCCTTTCAGTGACAAATACATTTTTCTGTGACTGGCACCACACCTCATGAAGGACAGCGAAGGGATAACAGTCAGATCAGACACCAGGGGATCAGTAATCTGGTGTCAGTCTAGCAGGTATTCTAGACCCGGGTATTACCCCGTCCTGTAACACCAGAAGGCAAGAGGGTAATCTGAGCAAAGGCAAAACCAGTGGAGCTCTTACCCTGAGCAGGATGCTGACAGCACAGGCCATGCCAACCTGGCCCACACCCACCACTGTCACTTTATTCCTGGGGGGCTCTGGAGGACCACTGAACAGTGGGGTGATCAGTTTCTGCAGGATTGAGGCCATTTTCAGTGCTGAAGAGTGTAAAATTGAAGAAGGGGGAGAAGGAGGAAGAGAAGAGTGTATCTGGTCAGGAAACATATTGACTGTATATAAGTGACAAACATTACACACAGACACAACTGAGGATAACAGTCCTGCATCCAGAAAGCAGGCTGCATGCTCAAACTTCATAAATACTGCATTCAGGACATAGCGAGTTATATTCTGTAGTGTAGAGATTATAAATTAAACCTGACAGTCTTAGTCTCAGAAGCACTAATGGAAGACTTCTCTGATACCCATTACAAGAACAGAAAGAAAGCACAGCCTGAGATCTGTCCCACACATTATCCTTCTGCTGAGTTCACCTTGAAAAAACACACGACCAGGCACAAAGACAGCAGCAATACTTGCATTTCTCTGCGATGCTCCGAACTGTGAGGTATAAATACCACCATGTAATCAGCATGGCAAACTGAATGGATACCTAAGGTGTGGTCTAACAGAGCTGCGTACCCCCTGCATTCACAACACCTCCCACAGTCACTATGCAATCCAGACAGTTGAGGCAGGTATCCGGTCAGCTGCAGCACTAGCACAGAGCCCATGTGACTCAGAGCCAGACTGAGGAGCTGCACAGAGCTCCTCTCCTCTCCCTCCACCCTCCAACCTCCTCCCCAAATGGAGGACGGAGCACTATAATCGGATGCCGAACTTGACTGACTGACTGCAGACTGTTAAAGGAGTTACTGTAATCCCTTAACGCTGCCTCCATCTGCTGCACCTCAACTACAGCTGAACATTAACCTCGTATCAAATAAGATATCTCTAAAGAACAACACATTACTTTTATCACAGCAGACAGACATTTTAATTCTGTATGATCTAGCTACTATAGAATCTGTCAGATTATACATACTCTAATACATGCAGCACTGTTGTCTGCAGAAGATTATGGCTTGACATTAACAATGGTGTTCAGCATATAAACTACACTGTGATACAAGATGTCAGTGAACCAGTCCTGAAATAAATCATGTCTCCAGATAAAGTCCCATTGAAAGTGCACTGGTTAACTGTCCATTCATTGGTGAAACTGGATTACCAAGAGAAAGCGCTGTGCACTCAAAGCATGTAAACACGAGCGGTTAATGAGGTGGCTTAGCCTGCAAGGTCACGGGGGGGACAGTAACACAAAAGTAAAACATGGTTGGTACCTGAATGATCAAGGAACCAAATTATCATCAGAGAACTGCTGTTTAATGTCAAACCTGAAGACAATACAGCAGTGCAGCAACCTGTTTGTATGTGACTGAGAAAGGTTAAATCACCCTTGAACTTGAACACAGACAGCACACAGTGCAGGTGGCAGACCACACATTAAGCATTTGAACATTACAATCTGAAACATTTTATACAGTCACTTTCAGTATGACTTACTTTACTATAGAGATAATGTGTTAAACATGTTGATTATTATTTTTCTACATGATGTATCTGAGTAATTACTTGACAAGGATAAAACTACATTTCAAGGAAACAACCTACACACCCCTCGAGAATAGAAACCCAAATTACCATTCACATATTAATCTTTAGTACATAATTTCTTGTCTCAGTGTAACTGGAAGCTGCCACTGCTGCTGATGAAAAACTGTATGCAGACCCACTTATATGTGCTGGACTAATAGATGAATGAAATACATTTAATTTGCAATCTGCAAACAAGGGGTACAGAGAACATGAAGAGCAATACACATACAAAACAGCTGTTGTATAAAGTAACCTTTAGACATGTTGGACAAGTGCACCACAAACCAAAATCCAACAAAACCCAGAATTTCCATGAATGAAAACCATGGCTGTTGTCACCTGTTGTTCTTGAGGGTCCAGTTACTTTGAGTGTAATCCTTGTCCTTTCTCCAACACTACAGTGAGACTCGCCCTTGGTGTGGTGTACTGTGTGGCTGCTCCTCTTCCTGCTGTTCTGTCAGGCTGCAACCTACTGGATTTAATTGACTAAGCCTCTCCATCCCCTACAAAGTCTCAGTTTGGCACTCCAAGGGTCACCTCGGTCAGCTGGTACAGTGTTCACCTGCAGCAACACATACTTCCTGTTCAATAATAAAGAAAAATAAATAAATATGGTTCTACATACCACTGTGAGAAAGGTTATTATTTAAATAAATCACAATTATAATAAGGGCTGCACAATTAATTAGCCAAGTGCAATATCCAAATCACAGAAGCGGTTTTGATAAAAATGTAGCAAAACATCGTTATAATAAAGTACTGTAGTGCTGTAGAGAGGCCCTGTCTTAAAAATCTTGTACTTCAGACATAAGAAAACATGTTTGTTTAATACAGACCCCTGAAGATTTCACATCATTATGATTTTAATAGTTTTTTTAGTGAAAATAATTGTGAATCATATCACAATATCTGTCCAAATAATCACAATAGATGTTTTAACCATATCATGCAGACCTCATCCCACTCAACCCACATCGAATGACTCCAACACCTCCGACTGCAGAGCCAAGGAGCTGCTCCAGATGAATTTTGAGAGTGTGTTGGTTATCAGAGACACCAGGTTATAAAAAGGGTTCAGTCATTTACTCACTCTTGCATCTGAGTGTCTTGGGGAACACTGAGTGCCGAGCTGCACTTAGTGAAGCACAGACGCCATTAATCCAGCAGGTGGAGACACAATCTCAGAGCACAGTCACTGCAGGGAAAACCAGTAGGATGACCAGACAAGACAGACATCTGATGGGCTGTTAGCCCTGTATTAAATACATACTGGCTATTCCTCAGTTATGAAAAAATTCCTGCTAACCAATAATGTCAAACTATGCTTTTCATGGCAGAGAGGAAGAAACGGT
>NW_023339762.1:12308506-12309151 GCF_004916995.1 Morone saxatilis | reverse complement strand
GCCGATAAGCAGAATTGTATCAATTACCACTCCTACACAAGAATATTAGGAACATTTTTAGGAAAGGAAGATTTATAACTTCCTTGAGACTGTAATGTAATGCTCAATAATCAACATCTCATTCACTTTAAAAACACATTTAAATGCACTAAATACCCAATAATGATTATCTGAATTTATCACAAGTAGCCATGATATTCTGTTATAACGTCCTAAAGTTTGCTGTCAACATTTAAATGAATGGAAACTAATGGCTGCATGGAAGATCTTCTAAAAAGTATGGAGGGAAAATGGTTAGAAGCGATGTAGAGTATGTGTGTGTTGCGATACTACTTGTATTTAAGATTCCCACTACAGAAGACAAAGAAAAAAAAGATCTTGTAACAGCAAAGTTTATTTTATGATACACTGCCTACATTATCATAAATAAACAGATTAAAAATCCTTACCCACATAACCCTTGTCATGTCTGTCCATTGTGGGAGCTGCCTGATGATTAATCACTTGTGTTAAGTCAGATTCAGATTAAGATACAGTATCACTTGCATGTATTACATATTGCTTTCAAATGTGCTATAAAAAGCTGAACACACCACTTTTAGAAAAATATCAAAATAGAAACAAAGATGCCCGACAAATCCCCCC
>NW_023339762.1:12282770-12308406 GCF_004916995.1 Morone saxatilis | reverse complement strand
CCCAACCCACCACACATCACCTCCAGTGAATGCATGCTCAGCCCCAGCGGGTAAACAAACCCTTTCAGAGTAACTTTCGTTGTCTTAATTGTGGTAATTTGCACAGGCAGAAGTCGTCAAGAGTTCTGAAGAGAATAAACTGATTAACTGTCCCAAAAAGGATGAACTTTCTCCATGTGTCTCCTTTGCAGATGTGTCTGGACACATGCAGTCAGTGAGGTGGGCTATGTGGGTGCAGTGCAACAGCCAATCCTGCATATAGGACTGAAGGATCAGAAATCTAATTCAAAAAAATAAAAAATAAAAAGCACAACAGACCACTAAAAACCCAAAGCATGTAAACTCACAATATGGGCACACTGGCAGAATCAATAATCTATGATCGAACACTGCAATTTTAGTTTCCTTAAGGAGCCATTGTCAAATAAATGGTAGATAATCAATGATTAAAAGTTGTGTCATTTAGAATTTTGTGTGTAAACTGATGAGGATTAAATTAAAAATTACAATTGATTTTCTTCCTCCGTTGATAGTGAAACTCAGTGACCAGAATAATCATTTCAGTCATAATCATAAAAGCCCCATATACGATGATTCAAGCCACTGAAAGAAAAACAAAAAAAACGGTTTATATCTGAACCTGAACGTGGGCGGATTTTCCTCATGCAGTGACGTGACCTGATTACACCACGTGTCTCCTCCCAGCACAGACCACATTAAAAAGTTTGAGCTGAATCGACCTGAGCACCATAGAAATAACAAATCACTCTACCTAACTCTATAGCTACAGAGCAAATTTTGAAATGTATACAGAAAGACATGTAGACATTCTGGTGTTAGTAGTAGCACTGCTTTGTGCTTTAAAATGGGAGGGCACTAAGTGCTAACAGTGTCCAGGCACTTCACCATCAGAAAAACACCTGGCACGGAGAGTTAGAAACTACAGTATGACCAATAAACTACAACCATGCATGGATAAACTGACCTCTCCGTTCTGCACTCCTTTCTACATACAAGGGGTTAAATACACACATAGACACAAACAATTCACAGATTAAAATCATCAATAAAATGAGTCTCTGACTGCCACACAACGGTTATCCAGAAGCTACTGTTTCCTCTTGTGGTGGGAGGAAAGCTGGAGTCCGGAGAGGAGAAAGTTTATCGTTCCAATTAAATCTGTGTCCTTTGTCCAACCATGTAGGTCAAAAGAAGAAGAGGTGAGCCAAGTGTACTGCTTGAGTTGTGGTGTGCTGTGGCAGGCGGCAGGGAGGTGGCATGGGCAATGGCGAGAGACTGCTGAGGGTCTTTACTTGCCGGCGCTGTCTGTAGCGCCGCTGCTGCTTAAGCCCAGGTAGGTGGCCGCGTTGTTCACAGCGCCCTGAACGGGGACGATGACGCTGTCACAGAGGCCTTTGAGGGTGTTGATTTGATCCGCATCCAGGTTCTGGTAGCCATAGTAGAGGGAACCACCCACCACAACAAGGAGCAGGAGCTTGAGCAACACGGACAGGAAACCTCGGCGGACTGGCGCTTTGCTCGAAGAGGCGCCGATGCCCGCTCTGGAGATCGAATCCGAGTAAGAGCGGCTCTCGGTGTAGACAGTGTGCTGCACGCGGGACTCATCCAGCCAGTATTCACTTGGTTTTAGTGGTCGGCCAGCTGCACCTCGGATCGGACGCCTGCAGGTCGCACTGGTCAGGAAACACAATAAAAACTTAAGATAGGCGCACACGTACAAAGAGGACCTCAAGGTCGGCTTACTAGATTCAGGGTTCACACAGCTCTTTGAGAGTGAAAGTCAAGCACTTTAAACAACAATACAAGTCAATAAAGTTTCCAATAAAATAAAACAACCTAAATAGATAAATAAATAAAACATTTGAACACTTTCAAGGTACATAAACCAAACATTTACAGACTCTCAAAGTCTTTATTGTCACATAAATTGTTACTATAAATTCAATTGCAAAAAATAAAGTTTATAAAATTCCTTTATAAAACACAGAAATCAATGTCGCATTGTTTATTTTACCAGCTGTTATTATTGTATGTTTTGATCATGATTATTTAGTGCTTGCTTGCTAATTGTGTAGTAAGGGATTAACAGAGAACCTCTATGGATTGACGAATACACAACGGGATCGTTTCATTTCACATATTACAAAGATTGTTGGTTTATATAGATTAAACAGCAGAATATCTTGAAAATTATTTCAAGCATTTTCTTAACCCTGAAAACATAGTTAAAATTATGCATTTTCCTTTCATGAATTTTAGTGTTTTAGATTTTCTTTAGCTTTCAACTGCATCTCAGTCTTTCTCAGAGGTTAATTCAGTTTAGATGACCACATCTGAGGCTAAAGACCGCCCTGAAGGAGCTTTGATCACAGTCAACTTTATTTATGCTATCCCAGATGTGAAATGAATGTCGTTTTTAGCAGTTTATTTTAATCCAACTAGTGTTTCCAAGGTCAACGATGTGTTTTTTTTTAGTGAAACTTTTGGTTAATCTCTTCCAAAATAAACTTTTTAGTACATTATTCATGTTCATGGCTGTTTGTGAGACAGAAAATTAAACTTTACCTGATGCCTGTTGGTGTGCTTATTTCATTGGCAAGGATATCTTCAACAACACTGTCGCTGGCCTTCTTCGGTGTTTCTTCAGTAACAATTTCCTCCACCACCTGTTGGTGCAAAATAAAATTGTGTTCATACAAACTTAAAATATACTCCTATCCGAAGTTGAGAATGGAAAATGTGCCTCACCTTGGTTTGTCGTCTGCTGCTGGTTCTGACGGTAACGGGGACCTTCCCTCTGCTCCTCACAGGCTTCTCTACCACAGGAACTGGCTCTGGTTCAGGGGCAACAACCTCCTCTGAGAAACACACATAATGTAAACAGTGAAACACGGCGATATCACTACAGTAATAAGTGTTAGTTTACAACATTTAATCAGGGACCTGTTGCAAGAAGCAGGTTTACCAAAGAAAAGAAAACATGCTTTAAGGCATACTTTGTTATTTGCCTTAGAAAGTAATTTAAAAGATGACGATTAATGTGTGGCCAGAACTCACCATCTTCCTTGTCGCTGTACTGGTCAGAATTTGTGTTTCCATTCTGGTTACTGTCTGCCTTGGGGAGAGCTGTGACGTCTGCAGGAGCTTCAGGTTCAGCGTGAGGCTGGTCCAAAAGCTTCTGCAGCTTCTTCTCATACAACTTACGGGTTGAGGCTGAGTGGAGGGGAGGAACGGGCAAAAAAACAAACAAACAAAAAGGATAAATCAAACATAAACAAATTATACTTAAATTCAAGAAGGATTCATACATTTTGGTTCAATTAAGTCATATAATTTAAACATGTTTACTTAGGACACGCGTAGCACTGCTATAGGGAGCAATATTTGCAAATATCTATATGAAAGTTTTGCTTAACAGCTAATTTGAAGGTTTAAACTAGATAGAAAAAATCTGCTTGGCTGTAGATAGAAAGATAGATAGATCTAGACTTTATTACTACTTTAGACTTTAGTACCACCCTTAAGTAAAACTTCTATAAGTAAAACGTAACTTATAGATCATTTATGCTGGTCAATAAGTAACGAGAATTCTGCTGCACTTGTTAAAAAGCAAAAATGTTTATGGGCAAAAAGTAAATAAATGAAATGATAAAAAAAAAAAACTTATTTGAAACCCAAAAAACTGCAATAAATAAATAATAAGGGAATTGGGTTGAACAAAAAGTGGAAACATACATTTTCTTATATCTGCTTTGTTACTTTGTTCTAAATGAAGAAATAAATAAATAAATGTATCTGTAATCTAATTTCGTTGCATATTACACTTCTCATGTTGAAACAAAACAAAAAGCACATTTTCTTTCCCCCACATTATCCAGAGAAAGCCCTCCAGAAACTCACCAACAATGGGTCCCGATTCCACACCACGTTTAGCCAGCTGTTGTTTTAAATCTTCATCGCTGAGCTCTGTCACCTCCACTTCCTCTGAACGAGGCTTGTCTGTCTTCTTGGTAGCTTTCTGCACACAGATTTAAAATCACATCACAAAACTGAACCCCCCTGGAGCCATAAACCCAGTCAGAGGACCACTGCATCCTCATACCACAACAAACACACAACAAACTTACTCTTCCAGATCGACTTTTGTTGGACACCACGGGAGCAGGGAGCTCCTCGTCGCTGGAGAAGGTGTCTGCAGGCGGACTGCTCTTGTTGTTCAGCACGGTTAAGTTCTTCAGATACAGCTGCACGTACACTTCTTTTTTATGCTCTCCGCTGGGAAGTGGCACATTGTTGGCTGCGAGCTCAGTCTTCAGCTTATCTTTCGTGAGAACCGACGGATCTTCGAGGAATTCTGCCATGTTTAACTTTTTAAGCTTTTCCCCCCTTTTGGTTTTTTTTTTAATGTTTTTTTTTTTAAATTATTATGTTTTTTAATTTGCCGCTTTCACCTAACGGGAATTAGCGCTATCACTCAGCAGCTAGAAACAACAACAACACCGGGAACGTGACTGAACAGCGCTGTTGTCAGACCCGACTGGCGCCTAACCCGCTGCAGATTCAGCTAACCGGACAGAAGCGGGTTTCTGGAATAAAAGCCTCGTTTTGAGTTTTAGCCCGGCGGAGAAAATACGCGCAGGTAGCTTCGATTTTTCGCAAACAGATACGCGCCTGTGCCGCAAACGGAACCGAACAAAAAGCCGCGGAATACCTTTCTGCAATGTGACTGAGGTAGCTTAGCTTCAAAACCCGGTCCACTTGCCTCCGTCTGTCCGCGGACGCAACAGGGCCGAACAACAACCGGCGCCGCTATTGGTTGGAACGCCGCAGTGAGCCGCGCTGTGATTGGCCGGCTATGAATGGAACGCTCTGAGGCCGCCGCCACAAAGAAACCGCAGGCTGTGTTTTAGAAAACAGCTTTACATTCATCCTATCGACGATATTCACTCTTTTGTTGCAGTTTACCGCTGTTATTGAGCTTATTGTTGCGAACAGGCGGACGAATGCGAGTTTAAGTAAATAATTTGAGTGGTATTTTATGGCGGGAGAACGGTGTTAATGGCAGTGTATCCGCACTGGCTTTCACTCGCGGTTATACAAATGTAGTTTCACTGTCTTGCGTGTTTGTCGCATGATTTAATGGTTAGAAGTGAATACCAATAACCACAGTGTCACTGTCAGTGTTTTTTTTTTTTTTTTTATATTGCACAATGTGTCAGTGAGCGGATTTTAAAACATTCAGATGAAGTCCGCCTCTGTAACAGAAGAGGGCAGCATGAGCCCCATTATTCAAAAGAAACATGGCTTTAGTCTTATTTGAGGTTTCATGTTCAGCAACATCAAGCCCGTAAGTTATATAGGACAGAAGTTCTATATAATTCTTTATGGGAGGGAGAAAATGGAAAAATATGTGGATAAAAAGGGGCAGAAGGAGAATTAAGTGTGCAAGTTAGAACAAAATCAGGGAGAGAGGCCAAAACAAGGGTTTTCTGATTTGGCTTCTCTGAGATGTTGAATGTAACAGTGGCATCAGCACAAACACCATTAGTTTTCAGCCTTAATCTTGGAACAGCTAAATGTCCCTGCACAGAAGATATGAGGGACCTTGGTGGTTGGACACAATCTTATATGTCAAAAGTAAAACTATAAAATGAAGGGCACTAGGGGCAAACAACAGACAAGCATAAGGCCTCAGTGTTTACTGTGTCAAATAATCTCTTTCTTCTAGCCTCCTTAAACACATTTGTTTCATATTACTAAATTATTGAACAAATATGAGATGTGGACAACAATTCAGAAGTCTTGAGAGAGGCACATATTTCATTTTTTTTAGACTAAATTATTAACTGAAACAAATAACAGATGAATCAATAAGGAAAATAGACAGACACGGCAGTGTTTGACCACCTCCTGCCTGTTTTGGGTCTCTGGGCATGCTGGTCTCTAACTCTGGTAAGACCCCCCCCCTCCCCCCCTCCGGCCCCGGGGACAGTGGTTTGAGGTGGCACTGTGTGGCTGCCCACCTGTCCTTCAGACCTGCCTCTCTGGGGCTTTCTGGGATGCTGCTGAAGAAACCAAGCAATTGATCCCCACCTCAGCTCCAAACCACACTAAAACACAGCACTTCAAGCATAGTTCAGCTTTTCCATAGTGCATTTGCCAGTGGAGTGTAGGCATAAAAATGTTGAGCCCCCTGAGAAACACCTCTTAAGCTTTCTTTGTATGTAATTTATACAGAAAATAAGGCATGGGCCAAGAATCATAGAGAGTGCCTCTTTAAGCATAACAGTCGTGGCCTCTGAAAAATGATCAAAGTCTGCTCTTTAATCGTCAACATTCACATTTTCAGAATGAGTTCATTTAAAATGGAATTGCTCCACCTGATGTCGACCAGTCAGTATAATCCATGACTTTTCTTGACACGTGATTGTAAAATAAATCCAGAGAACACATGAACAAATTAAACAATTGGCAGGAGAAAGACAAAAAGTAATTTATGGTAAAAAGAAAGTCCTGAGTTCAGGTACATTTAGTTAAATTAACAATTAAATTATTAAATGTTACGTAGTGTTTGGAAAAGACGGCACATCTCAACACAAACTCAAACATCCGTGTTTTAAAGTGGATTTCTAATCACTTAGAAAAATGTTGAACACAGACTCAGAGTCGAGGTCGAGTTTATCTTGGATTTTAAGCATTTCTAAATCCCAATTGAGCCAACCACAGAAGTAGCTTAGGAAAAGTCAACCTTTACCACCCAGAGAATGTCTGATCCAATTCCACTGACACAACAAAACACGTACTCGTAAAATTAATCAAAGTTCTGAAATTTCAGCACGATGTACAATCACAGTGCTGTCATCTCATTGGTATACATCTGTTGCTCGGTCCAGATTTATTTAATAACCAAACAGTCCGCTGTATATATAATTCATTTTTAGAAAAGTTGATTTTCTTTTACAAAATTCTAAGTTTTAAGATTTTTACATTACCGGTGCATTTTGTTGTACCATCCAGTACTTAAAGGTCAGTTTTCCTGCACTAATCTATCACAACAATCTCTAATCCTCAGAGGATGTTATTACTCACTGCCAAACTAATTAAGATCAAGTCCTGGGCAGTTTCCTGTGCAAAAAGGAGGGTAGGATGCGGGCAGCAGGAGCAGTGTTTTTCACAGGAGCTGAGATTTGTGTGTCCTGGCCTAGGAACAGCCATCTAGTAGTGCTCACACAGTATATTTTCATCTGTTGACAATCCAAACTCTACTTAAAGGACACATGCTTAGTTGTAGACATTTCTGTCAGAAGGAAAAATGAGACTGCCTCTCTGGCCCTTGTTCATGCCCATTTGGCCCCCTGCCTGTTTGTATCATAAGTACTCCTCCATATATTTGTATTATTATTATGATTTGGGCTTTTCCCGTTTTATTTGGCCATTGAGCACACAGACACACTTGCTAATGTCCTCACTGAACTTAACATTACATTACCGTGTGTGAACTTTCACGTAGGGAATGAAGTATTTCGATTAAGTCTAAATGAGGCACAGGTGCCATGTTGGATCATTGGGGGGAAAACTTAATGTAGGTCATCCATCTCCTCAGAATATAATGCTCTGACATTAACGGATCGAAGCAAATTTTATCCTTTAGGGCGAATGAAAGTGCCTGCAATAGTTGGTGACCACTGCAAATGCAGCGTATTGCAAATGAGCTTCATTGATGTAGATCTTTCACAGTTCAGGAGATCACAGACCCTGTGCGCATAGTTTAAGCTGACAAAAGTTACCAACTAGCCTGTGAATATAGTGGAGCATTTAGCAGCTAAAGAGCCACATATTTCCTTCAGGAGTTAAAAGGAGAGCGAATACTGCACTTATATTTATCACGTGGCCTGCAACACAACCCTAAATGAATGTTAATGTTACTCCATATCTGGTGGATATGTAAATAAGGAGCTGGTTGCCTACAATTTTTCCAAATGAGCTTTAAAAGGTGATGTTAATGATGCGTTTTCAACTTGTTTCCGCTGCTCCCAAGTGGCCAAAAAAACAATTTAAGGTTGAAGGAGAGCACGTCCTAGTGAGCTACTGTGCGCCAAACACAATCACCAGCCTTGCCCAAACAGAAATGTATCCACTGTTCCGTAGCACACACCTGGCTCCCCCACGACAGGGCCTTCAGGAACTCATTGCAACTGTATACTTGGACAACTAAGGGAATTTCATTTAGTCAACACAACCAGCAAAGTGAAAATTTTCTTAGTTAAGAGACAACGACACGCAGTGCAATATAGTGTCAAAACACTCATTTGATTTGTTAGATCTGAGGAACCACATATTTTACTTTACTCATGGTTCATCACCAGGTAGGCCTTTTTTAAAATGTTCCTGACACGGCTGAACCGAATGGCCGATGGCTCGCGACTAAAAGAGAGGGCAACCTCACACAGGTGACTGCCAGACTCTTGAGTTAACAGGAAAGAAATATTTCCGTGCTTAACTTGGCTGAAGCTCTCAACAGACCTGCCTCTGCTTAGTCTTTCTGTCCACATGGCTCAACACTGGTACTGGACCAGTATGGGAAGCGCCAAAGACTTCTCAAAAGGCTCCTGTGATGTGTCGGTTGTGACACCGCCATGCCCCTCAACTGTTTCCTCTCTTTCCCAGATACCTGGGCTCTGAGCTCACTTGAGCAAGGAGTCAGCATTCGGGAGCGTCAGCATTAACCATAACCTAATGAATGAGAACTAGACAATCAACAGAGACTCAGCAGCACTCCTACGTGCAAGTGCCAGATCAGTGAACATGCCAACAGCTCAGTGCATTCAGCATTTTATTGCAATTGTTGGCAGGACTCGAGCTCAATTTTCAATTAAGTACCAAAAAAGAAAAGGGAGTGGATTTTATAAAAGCTGACAACAAGAGACCTCTTTGGGGACCTTTGTGTGAGGTGCTTCCACAAACTGACATGACTGTGTTTGTAATTTCCTTACTGGTCTTTCTGGTGTCAAGTTATTTTAAGTAATAGCTCTCAGCTCTGTGTCTACTGCAGCCAGGACACATTCCTAAAAACCTGGTACTTCAACTGATACGATCTTATTTATTCAATCTTGAAAACTGAAACTTTTAAGCCTCATACTCCCTCACTGCTTGAATGGACTCCTCTTTAGCTGGACCTACATCAGTCAGTGAACTAGGAGGTGCACCATATGAAAAAGCACTTGTCGTCATGTTTACTGTCCTTCCAGGGGGTAGTCTTGATGGTTCGGCTCTTGTAGCAGCTCATAGTTTTGGGTAGTAAAACACCGGGGGCCTATCGATGCTCTGAAGCCTCACAGCGTGGCTCATCCGTGCCAGCGGTAAAGGACAAATGTGCCAAAGTCTGCTGGGTTTGGCTCTTTTCTCACCCCCTGGCTTCCAACACCGATGTATCCAGCTGAGGTACAATAATTTGACACCTCTTAAGCAGCTGGACCCTTTAGCGTGACAACCACTGCTTTGTTTTATATTTCTGCGTATTTTAAACGCAATCAAAAATTACAGTCAGCAACATCTAAACTGTGTTTTTATCCACTTTGGACTTTTGCCCCTCCCCACCCCCTTCAATCTCCTTTATCCCTCCCTTTCCTATGTGGGATTTAACGTACACTTTGTGGTAACCTTGCTAAGTTATCAATTTTTTCTATGTTCTCTCACACTGAATAAAGGCTTGTTTCTCTGCGCCTGCTTGTTACGACTTCAAGGACAGCTCCCTCCATCTGGCATTAAGTATTCCTGGTGCCAGTGTCGGGTTAACTGACACTCCTGCACTTAAACTAATGGCAGCGAGCAGTCATCTCCCATGAGGTGCTCACCTTGGAAAAAATCACCCTGCTCCCTCATCCTCAATCATAGTGGTGCTCTCGCCACCCACTGAATGAAACCATGGGCATGAAAAGAGGGATTGTTTCACTATTCAGGCATATATGAGGGCAAATGAAAACATGTAATACGCATGTCCTGTCTTGGATTCGCCCTCCTCCCGAGTTCAATGAGACGTTGAGAAGTGGGAAGAGTAGAACAGCATGCAAACAGAAAAAGGCAGAGTCAGCAAATCGTAATTTTCATTAGGAAGGAAACACGCAACCTCATTTCTTAAGCAAATGAAGCAAAAACAGTCAAGTATTAAACATTAAGACCGTTAAAAGACACAAAGACTAAAAGTAGAAATCTGCATTTAGGACAAAAATATAGTCTGTTAACCAAGTAGCACCATTGAAACTCTTATATTTCATTATTTACTTATTCATTTCTGGATTGCCCCATTTTAACTATTAAAAGGAGATTGTTTAAAGAATTTTTCTTTCACTGTGAATTACTAATTCGCATTTTACTTATTTCATCTGATATTATGTTATTAGTCTCGACTGTAAGCTGTACATTGGTCACCATATTAGGCTTCACACCCCTTATAGACTCATGTTCCATGTTAATGTGAGAATATGTCAAAAGATCAGGGGGGTACCTCACTTGGCAAAGCACACACCCCATGAGTCCTTACCACTATAGCCCAGGTTTGATTCCAACCTGTGGCATTAATGCGTGTTGTGCCCCCCCTCCCCCCACACACATTTTACTTGGCTGTCCTTTGGAGATAGACTATTTCCATCCTTGTTCTTAACATAAATGTCTTGTACAGGTGAGTCTGAGCACCTCTCAGACCACGGGAGTGCAGCATCACCACCCGTCCTCCTCTGAACCCCCTTCTCAATGGAAACCTAAACAGCTTTTTAAGAATGAAGAGGTTTTTCAGTTTGTTGCTAAATATAGGTCAGCCCAGTGGGAGGTGGCAGGTTTCAGAGCCATTTTCAACAAAGATGAGCCCCAGGTCCTGCCCAGGACCCGGCGGGTGGTGACTGCCGGTGGTCCGCCTTTCTCTTATGCACCGGCTCTTAAGTAAACACTGCAATCCTGCGGTCAGCTACAGCATGGCAACGAGCGAAAGGACTCACTGTGCAGCTGCACACAGCTATGGTGTGTTGTCTCCTCCAGTGCACTCAATCGTGGCTCCTCCCCGTCACAGAGGCCTCGGCAGGGGTCGAGGGCCAGCGACAGACCTTGATGTGTGATCCCAGAACCCTGCTGGGAACTCCTGGTGGGGGCAGTGTTGGACTTCACCTTTTGGACCCCTCTGATTGAGCATTTTCCATCTGGAAAAAAGTCTAAATTAAGAACATTATCATGTTTACTGACCTAATGCTAATTCATTGTTTTTACACTTTACCAGAGATTTATCAGAATGGAAGATCTCAACCAATAATAAACCATGAACCACTTAAGGCCATAATGGTTTGACCCTTATCAGTGAATTGTTTAAAGGACCAGTGTGTAGGATTCAGTGGCGGGTAGTAGTTGCAGACTGCAATCATTTGAATACTGTTCGCCTTCCAAGCGTGTAGGGGAAACTATGGTCAAGTCAAGTCATCACAACTTTATTTATATAGCACATAATATACCAGGCATATCAATGACTCAGTGTGCTTACACAAAACTAGTAAAAACGCAAAAGTCCCTATTTAGAACCAGTGTTTGGTTTGTCTGTTCTGGGCTACTGTAGAAACAAGGTGATGGTAGGCTCCATGGGAGAGGACCCGCACCCTCTGTAGATGAAAACAGCTCATTCTAAGGTAACAAAAACACAAACATTTTTATTTTCTGGTGATTATACACCAACGAAAACATACCTAGAGTATTAACATAATATATAATAGATCATCCTAAATGTTAAACACTGGACCTTTAAGATGTGAAAGGTTGAACTTTTATTAAGGGGAGACAAAAAATATAAAAACCATTACACTTAAATTACTAAAGGGAAATATTAAGTATAATTTGTAAAGTCAGAATCAAGCAACTGGAACATTAGAACAATCATAAATTAATGTCATTTTTACAGTGAGATAGTGTAAATGGTTAATTAAGCAGATGGACTTATGTATATATGACATTCAAAAGTTCAGCATGTTAAGGAATAACAGCCAGAAATATCAGGTTCAACCAGGAAATATCTGAATCTGAATTTTTTTTTATCAGAGGGGCAACCCTTCCAGGATAATATGCCATTAATCATCAGGATCATATCCAATAAAGTGCCAGATTAATCAACACAGAGGAAAACTGACAGCCCCAGTTCTTATCCACTGAGGAAAATAAGGGGCAACAGGTAGGCCTTTATCCATTGAGCTCTGTTCTTGCATTGCTCCCCTATACACGAAGATCATAATTTGGGGAGTCTCAGAGGCTACCTGTAAGGACCACAGGGGTGGCAAATAGCAGGGCTGTGGCTTTCTGAGCTTCTTAGTGGTGCGAGCAGAAGGATTTACGGTAACTCTCAGACAAGCGTTCACAGCTTGGACTCTTGGCATGGATTCGATATTGTCCCTGGCTGAGCATCAAACCCACTGAACCTGAGGTCCAAAAGTACCTACACAAAACCCTGGGATGTTTGAATGATAAATCGCCGACATTTAGTGGCAGAACAAAAAATATTGGCCTTGCTGGGGATATCAATTTTAATTTTAATTCACATTGAGAGCGCATACTGGGTGGCTTGATTGACCAGAGATCGGCTTCTAGTTTAATTGACAAGCTCTTCTCTTCTGGGTTAGGATATGAGTTTTCCTGCAAATTCAGCACAGGTGCAATATTAGAAGGCAGCGTTAGAGGTGCAACAATTGCCAGAGGGGGTGATATTTGAAGTGCACTGACCAAGTTATCTTTAAGTTCATGTCCAGTCCTTTTGGGACACATAATCTATTTCTCTGTGTAACTGGACTCTTTCTGCTTTATCCTGCCATTGCCAGCACTTCTGGTTTTGATAAAGGAGAAAGCAGTTCCACAAGGTTTCCTGAGCAAAGTTCAATGATAAAAGCATGTGGTAAAAATAGCTCAAGACGTTAATTCATCGGACATGCCGAAAAGCATAATGGATCAATTCAGTAATCCGTTTTGTTTTTAAGAAGGATTAGTGTTGAAGTCGAGGATGTTTTTGAAATCATTGGTATCATTATCTGCTGTGTTGCATTCAGGTAAAAGCATCTCATGTAAGGTCAGTGCTGAATTTTTTATTAATGTGCTGACTGCTGATTATGCCAAGAGGTGCTTTATGAAACCACAGGACTGAATTTAAGGTCAAAGAGGATGCACTGAGCCAAACACACCAACTGCCACCCTGGAGAAAAAAGCTGTGGTGCTAATATTAGGGGGAAGACTGATTACAGTGCTACTATTAGGTTTTGGCATCGATTTTGGTCCAAAGTAGAAACGCCCTCGGCACTTCTCTTTGGTGTTCATGCCCTCAATCCTCAATGGCACACTACATGATATTAAGAAGAGCCAGACCAAACATGCCGAAGCAGACCACAGGGTTACTCACAGCCCCTGCACATTCTTTTGAGGCTGAAATGTGACCCGTTCCTATTTTTCAGCAGCTTGTCAGACTCAGTGTGGTGCAGGGAGGTAAACTAGGAGGGAAAACTGTTGTCACCTCTCTATAGCTCTTACTTTTTCTGACTTACAAGATGGCAACCTCAGGTGTCAAAATGAGACCAGATGGGTGGGTTGCTTGAGTGCTGGCAGTCACTGCGGATATGGAAAGCAAAGACATACTTACAACATCAGCAGTGGACAGTAAATGGAAATTATTTTATTGGTGAAGCTTTGGAAGTTGATGGACCCACTCTGGTAAAGTAATAAGTGTAGTAACCACATGCATTAAGACATATAATGCCATATGTGAGACTGAAATTGAAGTGACAACATAATGATTTGGGGTAAAGTCTTTGTAGCAGCTTGAGTAAGCCATGCATGTCCAGCTGTGTGTAAGATGCTTAAAACATTGCTCCATTTCCAAAAACATTTTTTTTTAATTTCCTCTGTACAGTTGGAGAGCAAAGTCAAAGACAGCATCATCAGAGACTTGGACCCGAAAACACTGTCGGACATTCAATATGTCCGAGCTTGTCGTCAGATGAAGCTCATTTTGAAAAATGCTTGTTATGACTGCTGCTAACCATATCCACCCACTCTGTGCCCGGTGAGATGGACAGCAAAGAGGAAGTCTTTCAGTCAGTCAGGTCATACTTCATCTAACCAGGCTATTGAGCTGCTGGACGATGGACAGAGCTTTAAGTGAAACTTTGCACACCTGAATCCTGCTGGTGACACAATGCATAGGAGAAAAGTTTTTATGAAATATTGTACATTAGGAATACCTGAGGAGGTCACCACAATTTAACGATGCATTTCCTTTTGTTAAAATGTTTTGATTACATAGAGTTTTAGACCAATCAAAATCTGCAAAAAGTAGCTTGGTTCCACACCTCTGAATATGTGTCTTCATTTTTATTAGTGATTCAAAAAGGTCTGTTGTGCGTATCAATGGCTCAATCAACTCAAAGCTTTGTAGGCAGGATTAAGAATGGTGACATCACTTTCCTGTGCCAGAGCCAGACAAAAAGCAACATAAAAATAGAAAAACATGTGAATGAGATTGACACAGCTGTACAGGTTGTAACAAAAATAACTCTTGAATTGGCGTATTTCTTTGATGAAATGAGTCAACCACCGTTACCTCAGCTTCCACATTGACTGAAAACAACAGTTGTAACAAAGTTTGCCAAACCCATCACAACCGTCATCACCAGTGCAACCAAATAGTTTTTAACATTCACCTAATCCTTAAGATAAACTTGGGATATCTCTAATGGTAATTACATTAACTACAATATGACATGATTGCAGTATCTGCAATTTACATACTACTGTATCTTATTATAATCTTGTTATTATTGAATTGTACTTCCTTTGGTGATTTCCTATATTTCCCAGAATACCTGGGAATACCATGCCTTCTACTGTTGGTTTCATTTAGAGAGCCAGTTATAGTAATAGTGTTAAAATGTCAAAAGGTTTTCCAGTTTAAAGAGCATATGAGTCTTGTAACTGCAGTGCATTATTGACTACCGAGGTAGCTGTTGTGAAGCAGCTATAATGGATTTCTCCCTGTAACGTTGTTGAATGATGCTAAATCTAATCTAAAATAAAAAATGAAATGCCTGCTATTTTATTACTCGTACTTCTGATACATTTGATTGACACTTTTCGTGCTGTCATACTCCATTATCCAGTCAAATTGGCAGTCAGTGTGTTGCTCTGCTGGACACTTTTTGACCACTTATCTGCAGGAATAAGAATCACAATGTTTTCATTTTAAACATGAAAGACTGCTGATCAGTCTATACCTTACCATTACGACCAGTTCCTCTAACTGCAGGTTTTTTACCGGCCACAAACCTACACATTCCTCCCCTCGAGCTCAGCCACAAAAGCACTTCACCTTCTCATTGACCAAAACTCACTGTGTGAGTTTAAAAAAGGGTTTGACTCTCCAAGAAACACAGCCAACTTCACCACTGAAATAGATTTCAATAAATTTTAATTTCCGCAGCCACTTTTCCCGGTCTTGAGAACGTAATGAATTAGCAAACAAAAGCCTCAAAAGAATTCCTGCCCATTTCTCTTTACTCAATGAATTACCATCGACCACACAAGGAAAACAAAAGATGGCAAGTTTATTTTTCTGTGGTGGGGCCATTTCAACAGAGCGATTATTCACTGACACCACCTTCAAAGCTTCCTCAATCAAAGGTTTCAAGCAACACTGATAGTACTGAGCTACAGTGGGAACATACCAGTACTGTGTATTACATTGTCACATTATAATTAGTTAAGAACTGGAAGGGTATGTTTTGTATATTATTTCATAGAAAGAAATAACATCTGTAAAGTATTTGCCCAAGAAATGTTCCAGAGCTGTAAAACTGATTGGCATGCTGTTTAAATGAATGATTTCAAGCTACTAATGTGTTATTGTCTTTTCTTTTTAGACAGTTGTACACAAAGAAGCCTATTGTGCATTATGTGATCATAGATAAGATTAGATTAATACAGCAGCAGACACAGCACTTGGTTGCATACCTATGAATCACTGTCCAAATCTCGATTTCTAGAGATTAATTGAAAACAAATGACAATTCAGTCTGATTACCAGGCTAGCAAACACCATATTATACCATACCACATTTATATAACACTTGTAACTGTATTTAAATCAAAGTCAAGCAAGAATTATTAAAAAATAAAACACAATTGGGGGAATGAAGTATCAATAAAATGTATTTTAGAATAAACAGAGATAAGTGTCAGAGTTTGCTAAACTGACCCACAGAGGGAGAGTTAACCTGAGAGCCATGATAGCAAAAGGTAAAATTAATAAAACAAATGAGGAATATAAAGAGACAGAAAGTCACATGAAAACTAATTCAGAATATTTGCAAAAATAATGGACAAAAAGTGACATGTGCCATACAAAACAAGTACTGTAAATAAAATGCATAATATATAATAATGATACGAATGTGGGAATATGAAGAAAACAGATGTGTGAAAATGTGTTTGGGTTTTGCTGCATTTCACTGCTGGCAGAGACGGGCTTATTGCAGAAAATGCTTGTGTATTTGTTTGTGTGTGCTTGTATAACTGTGGGGGTATACATACATGTGTGTGTTTGTGTGTGTGTGTGTGTGTGTAATTGGCCTGTGTGTGGCCAGACTCACTGGGCTGATCTTGGCCCCTGGCTCTTGCTGGCGTTCAGCATGTCTGTAAAGAAACAGCTGGAGGCAAAGCCAACACCAGTCCCGTTCAGGAGCTCGGTCCTGCCAGCAGCGACAGATTCCAGAACTTTCCATGGTCCCGCGTCACCATGCCAACAGGTCTTGGCACGGCACAGCTGTCCTGATCTGCACACCTGGCCCACCAAGAGTCCAGAATCACCTCTCCTGTCACTGTGTGATGAACAGGTCATTTACAACCCAAGTGTTTGTGTGTTTTTAAGAGTTATGGGCCCAGGTAAAGAAAACACCGTGGCAGTGGACCTCCTGTGTGTTGCCCTAATCAAACAGAGCTGAGAACCTTAGCACTGTAGAATAGCCGGGCTTGAATTTGTTCAGACTGTGGAAAACACACACAGAGGGATATTCAAAAAGAAACTGCATTATGCAAATGGGGCTTGATAAAGATTTGTTTTGTTTGTCTTTGATAGTGCTACTGAGTTTTGTGGTTTCTGTGGAGCAAGTACCAAGGCTGGAGCACATAGGAATATCTAACAGCAGAATACAACTTCAGGCAGCTAAAGGGAATTATTTCAAATTCAGTCCTCACAAATTATGTGACATATTTGTCGTCCGTAATGCTCCCTACATGTCTCCCTACATCCAATTCAGGTTTCATTGTCCTGCTCAATGACACTTAAACGTGTAGAACCGGGGTTCAAACCACCATCTCTGAACAGACAGAAATGTAACAACAGTAACCGTTGTGCCAAATAAAATTATGACACACAATAAAAATAAGGAATTTTAAATCAAAACCCTAGACCGAGAGGTGAAAACAATTACAATTAACTGCATGAAAAATGCTTTCTACAGATTCTCCCAAATGTATTTCATGTAAAATATCACTGTGATCATTGTGTACTGTGTACTACCTTTTGACTGTAGCCTATTATGGAGAGAGATTTGTGTTTATTTTGCACAGGAATGACCTTCACATGGAGTCTGTGTTTTACTGACGATAAACCAAATTGCACAACACAACAAATGTAAATACTCAAGTGAAGTATTAATGCCTAAAATTATACAGTACTTGAGTTAATGTACTTTGTTACCTTAAAGTAAGGGGTTAAATGTACACCAACTTTCGGTTATGTAACAACAGTTATGTAAACATTATAATGGGGCATTATCGGGGAGCCAAAGAATTTTATGCTTGATGGATAAAGTGTCTTATCACATCTGTTTTGCAACATAAGAACAAAACAATCACAGTGACTGTCTGTCCTGCATCTACGGATATTATTCTGTTGCGAACAGAACATTAGGACCAGATGATACTGGAAATTAAAACACTGAAAGGCTAATTTATGCTGAGATTCACTGTGATAAACTCCCTGGCTGAAGGACTGAAGGACACTGGGTTTGGATTTAGTTTGAAGGATATTTTGTTCCCTGCCGACTGTGCTGAGCACAAACTGAGTCTTACTGCAGAAACATTACCTTCCTGGGAGGTATGTTGACAGATAATGAACCATGAAACACTAATCTGAATTGTGACAGCCAACATGTGTGGCCCATACAATTGAGATATCATCTATCCCTAATCTAATATCAAGTGAAAAAGGATCATTTAATCATTATATTGCAGTTTGGTGTAATTCTGTTTACAGTCACAAGCTTGAGGTATGTGAATAAGACAGTAGTCTGTTCAGCAACTTGTCCTTTACTTTGGCCAAGTGATTCTTTGACAGCATCTGGGCTGAAAACTCTGTCGATGTGTTCTCAAGTCAGTTGTGACTAGCCACTCTAATTCAATTATGGAAAAAACATTTCAAAACCTGATATTTAAGGAGGAAAAATAAGAGGTTATGCACATCATGAAAATGCACATTTCACCTGGTGTATCTTGGCTCGGCGTTTTTTAAAAGAAGCCAAACTTTATTGCCACTGGAGAAAAAGTTTTGAAGTGGTGGTGTGTGTATGAGAGGGATTATTTCTTGCTCTGTCTCCTTGGATATAGTTACCACCCATGATATCTAACTCTAAACTTACACACAAACACACTCTCACACATTAGGGGTGGAGTACGGAGAGAAAACATGATTTGTGTATGGATGTCCGGCATGTGAACATTTTGATTGATGGGCAGCTAAAGAACACAGGCCGATCCTTATTAGTGGCTGAAGGCTGCCAGCTCTGAGGGATGCGTGGGCATGTCCTCCTTGGTAAGTGATCAGGTGTTTGACTCTGTCTGGTAGGAAGGAAGTCCTTATTAATGTTGAGGAGGAGGCCGAGGCTCAGCAACCTCAGGCATGCCCGCCCACACACGCACACACACGCTCCCATCTAAACAGCGCAGGACTGCTCTCGTTGTGGTTCATTACTGTAGAAGAGAGCCGGTGTGCTCTTACACGAATAGTCCTGATTGGGAACAGATATCTGCAGCTGTGGAGGTGTTAAAATAAATCTATCAACAGCTTTTACTGTTTCTGCCCCCTTGTACTTTCTTTCTTTTTTGGCATTGGTTTTATCAAAATACTTTTCACATGCATTTCCTGATGTTTTGGGGCCCTTGGTGGCACTGTCATGTTTACAGTAACATGTCATCACCTCAGAAAGTTATGATGAACATGTTGGCAAACAAACACACACAAGTAGAAGAGGAGCTTCATTAGCATTTATCTCTGTTTTGGTCTTAAAAGACCAGTGTGTATAGGATTTGGTGGCGCTTAGTGGTGTCATTGCAGACTGCAACTCCCTCGCATCACCCTACCCTTCCAAGCGTGTAGGAGAACCGATGGTGGCCACAAAACGCGCAGAAAACGCAAATGGCCCTATCTGCAGCCAGCCTTTAGTTTGTCCGTTCTCGGCTACTGTAGAAATGTGGCGGTTCAACATGGTGGCCTCCATCGAAAGATAGATAATAAAGTCTCATTCTTATTTGAAGGTGATTATACACTAGTGAAAACATAGTTATGAATTATTATATTCAGTTTCTGCCACTAGATCCTCAAAAATGTAACACACTGGACTTTTAATTTTAGTTCCACATTTTACGGTTCCACAGTAACAGGAAGTAAATTACATTACTTTAATATAATCATTTTATCAGATTACATATTAAAAGTAACCCTTCCAACTCTGGAAGATTGATTCCACTTTCATGTCCGTACGGTAAATATGAAGCAGTTAGCTTGCCGTAAAGAGTGGAAATGGGGAAACAGCTAGTCATTAACACATATCTTGTTTAAAAACAACACTGTGGCTATATGCAGATTATGAGCCAGGCTATATATATAAGTGTAAATCAGTGAGCTTTACAGGTGCTGGCAGGTGAATTCAGTTACTTTCTGAGTAAACAAGACCAGGTGTTTTTCCCATTTTTAGTCTTTAAGCTAAGCTAACTGGCTACTGGCGGTACCTTCATACTCACTACAAGACTAACTGTTGGCATGTTTTCAACATGTCAAACTATAATGACATTTTACTGGACAGATAGTGTACAGTGGCTTTTTAACCTTTTCATCGACTGCAGCTGGACTCAAGTCATGAAGAAGCGTTGGTGAGTAAAAGTTTTTGTGGCTGTAAAAACCAAAAGACATTGAGGCTGAAAGGTGCTAAAAACGCTCCATAGAACTGAGAAGAACAGCAGAGTTGAGGGATGACTGTCTGCGGGTTCATCACTGCAAGCAACCCCTTTTACATACAACTAATCATGTGATATTAGAGTCTTTAAACCTAGAATACACACCATCATTTTAAGGCTGGTGTGGGATTCTCCCTGTCTCTTCATCGTCATGGACAGAAATGCCAGCGACCTGTGAAATGAACACATCACACCTACACAGCCACTTCAGTCCCACCATTAACACTGAACTTTAAAGGTCTACAACAGCTCTTTTCCCTCAGTAATCCATCTGCACCACAGAGCTCAACTCTCCTTGGGGACAGTGTAATATAAACATATTCAGCATGCCTCAGTATTTCCAAAGCCACCCACACAAGCCATACCCCATCTGAGAGAAAGGGGATCTAGGTCTGAATCAGAGCTGCTTTATTTACAACTCTTACAAAACAAACTTTTAAAAGCTAATTCCCTTTTGCTCATGCAGTGGAGGGGCAATGAAAGCCTGGCCTTATGTTACAGGGGGTTTGAGACTGTAGGCAGCACAAAACAAACAGTTGTGAGCTCTGCCTTCCTTCCTTTGCTTTACAAGGGGATGCAGATTGGAGAAGTATGTTGGCTGTTGTGAGCAAATCCGCTTCATGGATTTAGACTGTTGGAAAACCACAGTCGGACAGAAAACAAGCTGCCTGGCCAAGGCCCATGTTTGAATTACACTCAGTGTTGATTTATCTCCTGCCCAGAGTATGTAATCGAATGTCTAATGGACTCACTGTTCATTAGTGAATTAACACTTTTGAACATTTACATCATCAACGCTGAGCACGTGTTTTCAATTTATGAAAGAAAAAGTTATTTTAGACATTTTGCTCAGAGGGTGGGGATATTTTTCTCTGTATGAACCATTCTGAAAAATACAGAATTACAGAGCCAGTTTCATCAACTTAAAGGTCAACATGAGAACAAAACACCTCTAAAAATCTCTGCCTCGTAAAGATTTAAAGGGGAAATTACAAAAACAATTATAAGGGACTAATCCATTAATATGATACTGTGCTATCACACCCTCAATGTAGTTTTCTCAGCTCCACGGACAGAACCTGATATTTGACCTATATGTTGTGGGCATTTACTGTACATGTTAGGGTTAGGGTTAGTTAGTTGGTAGTTGCTCCATAATACCACAATGTTTATAGAGTTACAGTTTTTCATACGTATACACATATAAAGGCTTAAGTTACAGTTCCATAAAAAATGTAACTATATATGTCACTTTACAGTTAGAGCTTTCATTCACACATGAGACTAAAGAGTTAAACAAATGGTATTTTTATTTTTCCTGTCTTGATTTTGGCATCAGTCGGATTTTGATCTTATGGTATTTTATGTTTTAGTTTAGTGTCTGTCTTTAAGAGACATTTTATTATGCATCAATTGTGGACATGGTTCTTATTTGCTCCTAGAAAAGTCTGTGGATCTTTAGTGTAGATCTGATGAGAGATTCATACTGTGTCCATGAACCAAGAAGTTTTTTTAGTGTTGCTCTCATTTATTGCGTCTAAAAAATACTGACAGAGCTCATGTAATTTTAAATGTCTGTGTGTCTGTGTTTGGGGAAATCTTCAGTAACAAAAGATGTGGCCTTCTGTAAAAGAGTATGATGTCACTCCTCACCACATTTGACTATTTTAGCTTTATAAAGCAACTGGAAAGCATTTTAAATAAAATAACAAATCCCATCTTCAAATATTGCAGATTTAACAGTTCCTTTTATAAAGAGAGTTCTGCTAAACGAGACCACATACTGAACCCTACCAATTAATAATAACTTATCAAACATGACATATCCCTTCTCTATTTAGCGCCAGTGAGTCTGACAATGAATGTGTCTCCTTCTGAAATTTGCTTTGTTTCAGCCATAAAACTTAATTTGTGTTGTACTTTTCTTTATATGTCCCATTTGGTGCTGCAGTGACCCAGTTTCATTTTATTATTAATTATTTAATCGTATCTTGTCTTTTGGATTCACCTGTAACATGATTTATCCACAACAAACATTATTCATAAACATCGTAAGTAGGACTGCAGCTAGAAATTATTTTCATTATCAATTAACTTACTTGTTAATTTTCTTAATTAACTGATTCATTATTTAGTCTATAAATAGTCAGAAAATATTTTAAAATGCCCTTCACTGGTTCCCAAGATGATATCATCAAATTACTTATTTTGTCCGACTAACTGTCCAAAACCCAAAGAATTCAGTTTACTTTTATATCCTGCAGGACAAAAAAAGGAGCCAATCATAACATTTGAGAAACTGAAACACAGATATGTTTGGCATCTTAGATTGAAATATGACTTAAACAATTCATCTAATATGAACATAGTTGTTCATTTTTCTGTTAATCAGCTAATCTATTAATTGACTAATTGTTTCAGCTCCAATATTTAAAAGGGAACCCAAATGTCTAATAATTGGTAAATATATATATTTATTTTCAGTCTATCAGTTAAAGTATTTTAGCTCATGTTGTACCCACCACTCAGATTAAATGTATATAATTCACTTAATAATCCCCTCATTGGAGTGTTTTTGTTAAGCTACTCTTGCTTAATAATGTAGTCTACTAAGTTTAAGATTCCTCTTGGCCTTGATATCCTTTCATGGTCACACAGCTTTCAAAAGTGTATAATGTTCTCCAGTTCTCTTGGAGAAGCAGAAAACTGAAAGGTAAAAACTAAGGCAGGGGAATGCCGTGCCAGTCACTGTGCCCTGGTGAGCACGAAGCGGGTGGCCTCGCTGTATGCAGGATAAAGCTGTCCAGAGGCTGCCTTCAGCATCCGTGTCTGTCTGCCAAGCGCTGCTAGCATGTCCCAGGGTAGGCTGGGAGGACAAGACCGCTCAACAAGGCCTCTGCATTGAGTGCAGTCCATTTAAAATAACCTATGGATAAATAAATACAAGACCTAAGTTCACTGTACAGTAATTGGTCAGGAAACCAACAGAGACAAGCTCATTTACAGTAAATGGATCAGCTTTGAGTTGGTGAAGTGCACTTGGCTCACACCGTGCATTATAACGATTTGGAAATTTCAAGTGAAGCATTTTTTTTTCGGTGTTTAAATATTCACTGAAATGTCTCATAGATATTTTTTTTTCACTGGAAAAACAAAACTGTATCTGTGTGTCAGAGTACGTAAATATAGAATGATGTTAAATATAGAAACATCACAGCGAGTGCTTATAGATGATGTAAGAGCAAATTAATTCAAGGGAGGAAAACAAGTCTGACAAATTATGATAATGTTACTTTAGTTTCTGTATGTAAACTTTGTTTTACGTTTCAAGGCTGTGCAGAAACATGTACACAGTCTCTCTCTCTCTTTTTCTCTCTCTCTTTCTCTAACACACACACACACACACACACACACATAGTGGTTAGTCTGGCCAACCTTGTTGACCCACTGGCTTAGCTGTGGTTGCACGCTGGACGCAAAGCACTCATTAACGATTTGAGCCTGCTCTTCACTTATGCAAACAAACAGACTCAGCCCGTTATTACCGTAACACCATGTGTGTGTGGTCTTCTCAATCAGACCTCTATTGATTCTTCAATTTTCGCAGAGGCTGAGTCAATGCGAAACGGCATGATTTGTCAAGTGAGTAAAAGACGTGGGGCACGCAGACTTGTGGCATGTTTCAAAAAGGTTCACACACTGGAGGACACATTTTTCATCAGCCTCAAATACTGCACAGTAGTTGTTGCAGCGGGCAGTCTGTTCCACAGGCTATGCCACGGCATTACCACAAGCCACAAAACATAAAACACCACAGTAGGTTTTATGTCGCGTGTAAAATGCCATCATAAGCGAGAGCGCTTACCCCTCTCCACCAGCTCCACTTTCTCCCCTCAGACAGAGCTATCTTTACATGGACGAGCAGTGCAAAGTCTGACTGTAAGCGCCGCTGTGTGTGCTGCTTGGCAGCCGGGCAGAAGTTTATGGTAATGTTTTGGGTGATAGGTCAGGGGCAGGAGGGTGGTGGCCATTGGTGGTGGCTGTGTGGTGACTGTGTGGGGTTTCAGACTGTGTCCAGCTGGCCTGGGGTCTGCCTCTGAGGTCAGGGGAGTGAGGGGGGGCATCAGACATGGGGCAGCTTGTGGCTCCCACTGCAGAGAGGCTGGCCACAGTCAGACACCCCGCCATCAGCATCTGCCAAGAGAGAAATGCTAATGTGGTGGGCACCTCATAAGGCCAGCTCAAAGACTTTGGGCTTGTTTTTCAGCTTTTTGAATCACTCTGAATCACATCTTGGGCATGATCAAACACACAGTTTAATCGCAAGATGAACAACATTTAAGGTTTTTACTAGAAACAAGCTCCAACATTGAATAGATGAGTGTAAAAACACTCCAGTTCAGATGAGAGTAGAGCTGTGCCAGGCAGGAATCATTTCATCTTAGAAATACATTTTACAGGCAAAATGTCCAGTGGCAGATATTTCCTGTCTGAAAAATAATGATTTAATGTACCTGTGCTCTAGACTGAGTCTGGACAACATGCTTTTGTCCTAGCAGGACCTCCCCGACTCACTGTCTCCAAGAGCTTGACATTTATGATTAACATTAAAAAAAATGTAGTTGTAAATAAGAAATCAGCCCCAAAGCGCTACCTGAGGAGGATTATCATATATCAAGCAGCAGAAACAGAAACAGACAAATCTTGCAGCTACTTAAGAGGAAGTAAATGCGTGACGGAGGAGGGCATGTTTGGGTAACCCTGAGCAGGAATTAGGTAATGTTCAGGATGTATGCCTCTTAAAGTGTGGAGCAGTGACCCTTCTCTGACATCCTGACTAAACTGTCCATTGTGCATTGTGGCTCCAAAAAAAGTCTAAAAGTCTGCATTTGCTGTTGGAAACATTGACTCAAAACCTGGATATTTAAATGGTTGTAACACAATGGATGTGAAGTGTTGTAACTAAACATTATTATTTGATGGACCACCAACAAAGCAACTCGTTAATATCAGAGAATTGTATTTATTAATTCTTTAAACATTATAAAGCTGAAACAATTAGTTGATTAATTGATGAGAAAATGAATTGGCCACTATTTTAATAATCAATCATTTTTCAAGCAAATCTGCCAAACATTGATTGGTTGCTGCTGTTATTTGTCATAAATGATAGTTAACTGAACACTTTTGGTCAGACAAAACAAGCAATATGAAGATGTTTTTTTACACACACACACACGCAGATGGGCTGCCATGTTAGCAGTGCCCCAGGAGCAGTTGGGGGTTAGGTGCTTTACTCAAGGGCACCTCGGCAGTG
>NW_023339762.1:12269457-12282748 GCF_004916995.1 Morone saxatilis | reverse complement strand
TGCATAGGAGGTGAAACTGGCATCTCTCCATATACCCCTTGTGTTTTTGTAAATTTTTAATGGCCGATTTTCACCATTTTTCTGACCTTTTATAAACAAACCAGTTACAAGCAGCCCTTAAACAATATTAATATAATAACTTATATGGCTTACAATGTCAGAAATGCCCATTGTTCCATTGAACGAGCAGACGGAAACCATCATTAATATGTATTTGCATATTTCTGGATGCTACATTTATTTTGGATTTAGTACCAACCACAACATTATGGAATGATTGTCACAATACAAATGTAGAACATGTAATCAGGACTTTCTTTCACCATTAAAACATTTGCATATGTTCTCAAAATACTTTGTGTTTAAATAAAATATGTTGTTTAGTCGAAACGCTTAACTCAAAACCTGATTGCTGACCACACCTCACAGTCTTTCTTGGCATATGTTGTTCAGTTGTCATTATGGGACTGTAACTATGGAACGTGGTCATGTGATGAAAAAATAAAAAAACCTGAAAATACTGTCAGCTGTCAAATAGTTAATAGAAATCTTATGGAAAGCTTCTAAACAAATCAAACAAAGTAAACTGAAGTTCACAACATTAGAACTCAAATGGTATGTTTGTATTTTAAAGCATGATTTTGCGGTGTCTTAAAGTAGGTTTGATAAAGAGCTCTTTTATTCAGCTGCTGATTTCATGTCACTAAAGGGCGTCCAGGATTAATGTAGCAAATCCCGCTCTTAAAAAATTACACATTGTAAGCACCAATAAACCACCAACTGAAAAAAACCCGGAATTCAATTTTGAATTTCATCTCCCGAGCATTTATTAATAAAACGCTGCCTCGGTAGCAGAGCTATTGAAAATAGCTGAACCAGAAGAAGGTAAAGAGGAATAAAGAGCATTCCTGGGATGACAGTTATGATTGGTAGGTGTGAATGATTAGCCCAAAATTCTTCCAACAGTCCACAATGTGACATTATAAAGCATGCCTCAAATGAACGAACTGAAATGGCCCGTACAGTAACTCACCGTTAAAAAACCATTAAGACGGAAAAAGTAACTCTGCAAAAGTCATTTTTCAAGTGAGGTTTTCCAGGATAACAAACCTGAAGTTCTCATGTGAACAAATGGCCAAGCGATCAAAGTCCTGTATGTATCATAAAGGGAGTATTATCAAATACACTATAAACACTCTGATTCTGTTCTTTGCAGCTAAAAATATGGTTACAGATGACTTTTGAGGGGTTGTTTAAGTTTGTTGAATGTCATGTTCGACAGAGACTGCACTGGATTATTTATTTTAAACATATATTAGATGTTTTTAAGGTACGTGTCTTCACTTTTCACTTTGCCGTAATGTTCAAATTTCACTTAAAGCTGGGACAGTGTTCAGATTTAAAGGGGAGTGGTGCTGTAAAATAGTAATAAAATAATAGAGAATGCTGACAGCACCAGAGTGTGACTCTGTGTGGGAATTAACGCTGACTTACTGGCATGGACAGAATCGCAACGTACATGCCAAGTACACAGTGAGTCTGAATGTAACTCCACAACAAAAGCAGGAACTGTTGCCGCAACTAAAGCCAGGATTTATGACATAATAGGGTGGGCCAATACAGGGAACGGGTACAACACATCCAAAAATAGATGCTGAACTCTGAATTTATACATGAAATGAGGGTGTTTCTCTGGATGCAGAGTGTGTATAAGCTGGATATTTGGAACAGGAGGGTACACATTCTTTGAAACTGTGTGTTTGTCTGTGTGTGTGTGTGTGTGTGAATTGTGAAGTAGGTGCAGTGTGAAAAGGATGAAAAACGGACAGGAATACTTTTCTGTGTTGAGAGTGCAATTTAGCATGAATCAAAAGCAGCTTTCCTGGCTCCCGTTCCATATACTGCCGTCTGCCAGGAAATGGGATTTTTTTCATATTTTTTTGCAGGTAAAGTCTTTGCAGAATGGAATCAAATGAGGTATTTTTTCCCTGTTAAAGTGTTGGAAGTTTGGGGCAGACTAGCTGGAAACACAAGAAAGCTGAGTTTTGGAGACAGCAGGGGGGGTCTGCCATATATTTGTCCCAGCCCCAAGCCCCTTCTGGACCCCTTGCTGAATTGAATCATGACTGCTTGTAAAATACTGAGCCCTCTATTAAGTAATTTACCACCAACTGGTCTACAGTCTAGCCCGAAGTGATTCTACTAATCACCACTGCTCACAGAAATAATTTATGGGTTTTATTCATGAGGAGAAATGCAAGTTATTCCATCCAGTAAAACAGTGCAAGTAGGTACTGTAACCACATAAATGACTCAGGATTTTCAATGGACTGTATTCATCTTAATCACCTCGCAACCAATTCTAGCAATTAATCCTTAAAAATAGGCAAACACTTAAAGCATATTTATACTGTATATGTATGTTACAGTGGAGTTAATGTTGCAGTATTTAACGTTTGTCTGTTTCAACATTTATTTAAGCCAAATCAGTAAAACAGATGACAATTCAAAAAGAAAGAACAAGTACTGGTTAATAATAATTATATTGATATAATATAGAATAGATTGCAGGTAAATAAATGTCATAATGTTTTTTTTTAACCAATTCTATGGTAATCCATCCAACAATTTTTGGGACATTTCACTTCAAACCACAAATATCAACCTGCTGCCGGCACAATAAAAGGTCTGGGGATCATACAAGTCATTGGAATTCAACCTCTGGTGACCATGGATGTCAGTACAAACATTTCATGGTAATCCATCAAATAGTTTTTGAGATATTTCAATTTGGACCAAAGTGGTGGACAGAAAGACTGACTGACGGACCGACATTACCATCGCTAGAGCCGTAAAGGCTAAAAAAACAGACCAAGTCTGACGGATCATGATAATGAAAATGGTGTTAACTGTAGGACATTTTGTACAGAGGTAGAATTTCTATACAAATGTCAGCACAGGCTGTACTTTTGTCTTTTAACTGATAGGTTATGACCCTCAAAATGAATCACAGGAACATTTAACTGGGTTGAGACCAATCTGCTGCCAGACATAAACTGACTTTAACCACAACTGAGGGACTCCTGAGTTCACATACAACAATATCAATGTTCATGATAATGGTTATATTTCATTTGAGTCCAATCACATTTTACGCAGAGATCACTTTGATCAACATGTTAGTATTGTATCAAACATGAATTCATTGTCAATTGTGTGATTCACAACACAACGTCTGACAGGATGGAGCAGCCAGAGTTTATGGTTCTCAGTTAAAGGAAAATGTTTTTAATCAAATGCAGACTACAAATACTTTTGCATAGGATCACCATTAGCCATTTAGCGGAGCGGCTCTAGGGACGGCAGTCTATCTGTCGGTCAAACAATCAACAATCAAAGGACAGACAACTGTACAGACGTTCATGTTGCCCAGAGTACGAATCCTATTTTAGTTTAGTGATGTTCTGACTTCTCATCTATCACCACCATGATGTTCACATTTGTGGTTTGAAATATTGTAAGGACATTCATGTTGCCCTCAGGAGGAATTGTAATAACTTAAGTAATCTCTTCTTTTCATCAGGTCAAAACTTTGATTTGCCCAATACTTGGTTTTTAGGGCCAAATAACTGTGAAACTAATAAAATTCCCTTCAGCCTCAGCTGTACTTTCTGTTTGGTGCAAATGTTAGATGGTGCACATGGTAAACATTATACTTCAACATAAGCATGTTAGAATCGTTATTGTGAGCATGTTGATGTTAGCTTTTAGCTCAAAGCACAACTGTGCCTAAATACAGCCTCACTGAGCTGCTAGTGTAGCTGTACACTCTCAATGTCTTTGTTTTGACATCTTCTTATGTAGAAATGATTTAAAATAGGTGACAAACCAGTTGATTACCAATTAAGTGAAAGTGTCATTACAACTTAGCTCCTAGTAATAATGAATAGGAAAGTAATAATAACAAGGATAATGTAATGTAAAAGTCAAACTCGTAAAATATTACCATAAATAACAACAAAAAAGGTTTTATTTTATTTCTAAACCAATCAATTCCAAAATCAATATATGTACAGTGTATATATATATATATATATATATGTATATACATATATGTATGTATATTGATAGAAACCAAAAATGAAGCAATTCAAGTGATTTATAAGGAAATCAGCTGAGAAAAAAAAAACCCTGCCCTGCCCTTGTTGTATATTACTACACACATACATGCACTTTTAGCCACAGACTGACCTTTAATGCATGTAGTTATTATGTTTATTATGTTTTTAGTAAAATCAAAAATATGACTGGGTGCTTCAGACTGGTTTTATCTCTCAAACAACACAGTGAACCTGGGATTGTATACGGCTGCTTTAATGCAAAGCGCTCCACTTTCCTTATTAGCTGAATATGAGAGATACCTCAGAGCCCACTGTAACCATTCGGTGGTGAGCTGGTTTGCTGAGGCAGAGTGGAGGTGAATTCAATGGTCTGCAGTGAGAGGCTGTGGGTTGGGTTTCTCTGAGGTTATGGTCATTCTCCCCTGGGAAAGTGGTTAGGCCTGGCTGTTTACTTTGGAGTAACCCTGCCCCTCCCCTTATACACTCTCGCTTGGTAACCCATGATTACCTCCAATGGAGCACACCTGTCATTTCTGACCTCTTTATGATGAAATTATTAGTACATTTTATTTAAAAAGTACAGCTAAAATTATTTAAAATGCATTTTTTTCCAATCTCGAGTTAAGTATACTCTTTGTTGTATGGTTGTTTGGATGTTGCGTGGGCGCCACCTTCTTGTCACAGCAGGTGTGTGTGAAGGATCGGGGGGAGGGAGAGAGGCGAGGGTGGGGTGGTTGGGGAGGGTGTTAGGACTGGACTTAATGGGTAGGGTCTAAGGTAGTGCCTGCATCTTCACCCAAAGAGCAGTTTTGACTTCGCTCTGTGCCTCTCTCAGACAGACTCACACAGACTCGCTCACATTGCTGGACTGAAAAACCCTCTCAGCTCGGCTCTCCGGCCACTAGAGAAGATGCTTCATCGTTACTCTTCATGAGATTACTGCAAGACTGAGTGGAGTGGCAGCCCTGCAGCTGATGGGCTGCTGCTGCTGCTCTTTCCATCTTTATCTCTCTTTTAATTGGGACGCTGGGGAGAAATAAATAGCTCAGCACACACTGTTGGGAGGCAAATGAATGGAACAGACTGACGGGGGATTTCCCCAGGCTGCCTTCACACAAATGGACCTGGACACAAGTTTTGAACTGGCCAAACTGTTTCTGGAAGAATAATGTTTCTTATTGTTTTGTAAATCCATTTTTGCAGTTAAGAGCTTGCAGACTGACCTTTTTGTGGATTTTCACTGTTTACATTCACACCATGTAAGTCTGAGTTTCTTTTTTACTTTAATAAACAGTTTACTGGCACAAGTAATGCTGCCTGGGAGATCTCACGTACGCAGGAACAGGGTCATTTTTCAGTTGTCTACACTGCTACTGACATAAAGTATCATAGTAGATAGAAAGTTTAGTATAAATTCATAAAACATGTTCATGTTCAACATGTTTTGCTTAATTAATTAAAGTGACTGATATAATATTTCTTGTGTTCTTCAGATCTTAGGCTCAAGGATGTGCTCTATAGTCATGCTTCATCAGTGGAGTCTGGCTGTGTTCTTGCTGTGCTCTCCAGTGACTCTTGATGGGAAACCAGTTGATGCACTTGGTAGCAGAACGTGAGTTCTTTTTTTATATTTATTTTGATAACCCTAGAACCATTGAATGTTACGCAACATGCAACTTTAAAAACTAATGACTAGTTCAATATTGAACATAGTAAGTCACCTTTTTTTATATTCCTGTTGTTTGCATTTTACAGTTTACCTGTTCAAATTAAATTAAGGTAACTAATGTTTTCTCAGTTTCAACTCTGGCATTTTGGGTTGTTGAGCTCAGATTAGTGATGGCTCTCACACACTTGTTTATGCTGCCACCTACTGTACTGAAGTTTCCTGGTGCCTGACCTTGCATTTCAGCTGACACCACTTCTTTAACTGTTCCACAAATGACAGTGTGGTGTACCATGAAATAAAAAAAAAGCATAAAAAAGATTGTGAGATTTTGTTGGTGCCAACTCAGAGATGATGAATTCTGGTTTCATTGTGTCACTGGCAATTTAGGAGAAATCAGACAGGACAGAAGAACACATTTCTGACAGACTTAAGAGAAAAATTATGCTGTTTTAGGATGTTATTAGCATTAATGCAACCTCCCTTGTTGATCTGACTCTGTCTTTTCACGTCCATGCCCTAAGGAGGAGGTCAGTAAGCCACGTCCAGCTGATGCATGACAAGGGCCGCTCCTTGCAGGAGTTCAAGCGTCGCATGTGGCTACATGAACTGCTCGAGGAGGTGCACACGGCTGATGAGCGAGCGCCACTTGTGCAGAGCAGAACCCAGAGCCAAACCTTCAGTGGGAATGCCCTGCATGAGAAGCCCCCAGGGGCCACAAAGAATCTCCCTGACAGGTTCAGGCTGGACAGAGAGGGCCCTAACCTGCCCCAGGAAACCAACAAGGCTCTGGCTTATAAGGACCAGCCACTAAAAGTGGCCACCAAGAGGAAAAAAAAGGTGAGGTTAGGCCGACGTAGAGAGAGTGACAAAAAGCGGAGACGGGCGCGGTCTGTCTCATCAAAGGAGCCATGAAGGACGTAACACCCCAGCTAAGAGACTGCCAATAGCCTTTATATGGTACTGGACTAAGACACTGATGTAGGTACAACTAGACTGGGATCTGAGAGACTCAACCCATGGCTGACTCAGTCACTTCATATTACGGCCCCGGAGTTGTGCTTGTATGATAATAATTTGCTATGTTTGTATTTTCAATCTCATACTTCATCATAACATCTTCTTCAGTCCATATTTATTTGGAAAATCTGTAGGCCTGTGTAACCCTGATTTACATCCAAACAACGCCATATGTTGTCATCTCTATCCAGCTGTGTGCGCAAGTAGATCATAAGAGGAACTATTTATTACCTGAATATAATGTAACTTCACAAAATTGGGAAGCTGAATGGTCTACTTTTGTTTGGCTCTATATGTGTTGACTGTCGTGGACATAGTTACATGCAAACTGTTCACTGAATACATCTGTTGGAACTGTTCTGCCATAATTTATTTCACTTTTAAAGTGTGTATTTATTTTGTGAATGTATCACGGTGCTGCTGACTAAATTCCATAATGCACTTTAGTTATATCCTGTTCATGTTCTTGTGTGGTTGAGTTTTGATTTGATGTTTCTTTTTGATGGTCCTGCTTTCCTTTCCCACCTTAGATCCCTCATGGACTTGTAACTTATTGGATGCTTCATCAAACCCACTCTCACCGTTTTACATTATAGTTTATTTTTATAGAACAAGCCTGAGACGGCGGCTCTCAGACTCATTTAATGTTCTTCACTTGCACTGAGGACATACTGTACATGTTTCCAGTTAATCAAACATTAAAAGTGTAGCCATTAGAAATATTTTTGATTCACAGTGTCTTTGTTCACTAGCCATATGTGGCTCAAATGTGTAACTTAGCATTTAAGACAGGTAGAGCTAAAATGATTGGTTGATCGACAGAAAATTAATCAGCAACTATTTTGATTATCAGTTGATTCTTTATGTTTTTTTTTTTAATGGTAAACATTGCCTCAATACAGCTTCTCAAATATGAGGATTTGCTGCTACTAATTGTCTTTTGTGATATTAAATTGATCAGGATTTTGTTGTGGACGAAACAAGACATTTCAAAGACGTCACTTAGGGCTTTGAAAAATCGTGATGGTATCTTCATGTTATAGACCAAATAATTAGTTGAGAAAATAATGTGAAAATTAATTGATAGCAAAAATAAAGTTAGTTGCAGCCCTAACAACTAATCAGATACTTAGACTACCCATGACTGTGTATTTTAAGTGGTGGAACTGAACACCTCAGCCCTCCTCAATTAGTAATACACTGAATGCTAGTTTTGTTTTTGCTTAAGAGTAATATGCATAAAATGAAATGTACAGATCATATTAATCTGCAGGTTAGGGTTAGCTCCCTATTTTACCTGAGGTTGTGTGTACACAATGTTAGAATATAGTGAAAAATGCACAATGTCACAGAACTCAAGGTGACGTAATCTGGAGCCAACAAATAACATGTTTGATTAAAAAGTGATTTAAATTATAAATAGATCATCAAAATACTCTGACAGTTTCCTGCCCCAAGTGATCGATTAGTAAACTAATTATTTCAGCTTTATGATATTCTTCAATGCAATACATCAAACAACATGGTCAGTTAGTCATTTTATCCCTAAAAGCTCAAGCTGATAAGGAGTAGACCTGTATGCACACTACCTGCCTCTGAATAAAGAATCAGTGGCTCGCAATACAAAAAGTATCTGTCCTGCTGAAGTGTCTTTGAGCAGGGGGTTTTCTGCTGTGTAGGATTTGGTTCAAAAATGTTTTTGAAAAATTAACTATAAAGAGGATAGAAACATACAGAAACATCAATGTTTTTGTTGACTTTTCTGCACCGACAGAACAAAAACGAAGCTGTTAATGTCCCTTTTGAGAACATGTGGCATTTTTAACAGCCTGTGACTGCACGGCACAGACACTGGTAATTGGGGGGGGTTAGCAAATGCACCAGCATCAGCTATATCCTGTGCTAAGAGCAGCAGTGTACACCGTAGGCCATTAGCTGACACAGAGTCATAAATGCTGTGGAAAGCCTGATAAAGCTGCTGTCAGGAGCCTGTAGCTCACACTGAAGAAATCAATCAAACAATGGAGACAGACATTAATATCTCCAGAGAAGGGGAGGAACAGAGAACGTAATCGATGGACTGGTCTTTTGCTCTTTGGAGAGTGCAGATTTTTAAATATATTGCATATAGTCCCAAATCTCAAAAACAATCTCCATAGAGAGAGAGAAGACTTTAACAGGTCAGGAAAGGTCAGTGTTTACAGCAACCTAAAAAGGGTCACAAAAAGATTGATATACTGTAGACACACGATCAACTACAAAGGTTCCCAATGTCAAGTGAAGCTGTTACACATACGTCCTCTAATAATATTAACAAACCAGGCATCTATGGCACATCCCTGTTCTGCAGCAGCTGGTCTGAGGCCATTTCTCTTTAAACCCAGTCAACCAGAATCAATTTGACCCAAGTGATGTTTACCTTTCTTCCCTCTACATTCAGCAATCACACTTTGTAATGAGTCCTGAGAGGCTGCCACCTCTCTCTTCTTCAGTCCAGTTTAACAGGATGGACAACAGTAAACGAGAATTCTCCAGATTACATTATGAGGATAGTTCACTCACAAACATGAGCCTGAAGATACTGCTTTGAGGAACGACGATGGTGAGTACATCAAAATGATGGATAAATGTTCCATCTGACACCATTTTAAAATGCACACGAGTTCAGTTGAAACATAAAACTGTTGTCAAAATGTTAATGAAATTGTAAATTGTATATAGTTATGTTTGTGTTGCATGTTATACTTCGTATTTGTTTTGTGTAAGTACTGTATATGTATTTTGTGACATATTGTATCTTCACAGACAACCAAAATTGCAGTTGCTATGTAAAAAATTGTAATTGTAAAAAAGTTATATGATATATACTTTTCTATCATTGTATTTTGTCTACAAAATCCTTTCAGATGCCATCTGATTAACTAAAAAATGTTGTTGGCCAAGCTAGAGACAATCTCATATGAAATGTAACTTGGGTAATAAATTGGGAGGCACCTAATGACTATTTTAATTATCGAATCAATTAACAGATATTTCCTCAATCTAATCATCTTGTTTTGTCTACAAAATGTCAGAAAATTGGGCCCAATTCCCGGGGCCCAATGTGACGTATTCAAATATGCTGTTTTGTTTAACAAAGATATTAAGTTAACGACGTGTATGACAAAAGAAGGATCAAATTTAGAAAAGCTGGAACAAGCAAATATTTGGAATTTTTGTAAATTACAATTAGAAAATTACAAAAATACTTGCTAATTAATTCATTTTATGTTTATTTTTTACTTTTTTTTGAAAGGTGATTTCAAGTCAGTGATAATATGGCTGTTCCCAACACCTATGGGCTGATCTTTGCCTGTACCTGTGGAGTGATCCTGGGCATTGGGCTCTGTGCCAACCTGCTGGTCTTTTCTCTGTTTGCAAAGTACAACACATTGCGTAAGAACCGCCTCGACATCCTCCTACTCAGCATGACTCTGGCTGACTTCCTCACCCTCCTCCTCATCCCCTTCACTTTGCACTCCGCTGTAATCCATTCCTGGCCTCTGGGTGATACCTCCTGCAAGGTCTACCAGTTCCTGCTGGCCTTCAGCCTGGCGGCCAGCACCTACTCACTGTGTGCCGTGTCTATGACCCGCGCCATGATCATCACCAACCCATACCAGCCACCCACCATGGACCTGGTCATCCTCATGTTTGTCCTGGTCTGGGCCCTCAGCTTCTTCATCAGCCTGCCGCTGCGTATGTTTGCCACCAAAGACAGCCTGGGCCCAAGCATGGCCAACTTCACCTTCTGCCTTCCGACCATTCATGAGCACCACTACCAAGTGGTCCTAAGCCAGTTTGTACTTTACTACTTTGTTCCAATGCTAGTCATTGCCTTTAACTACGTCCGGCTGGCTCTCTTTCTCCACAAGAGCCCTGTAATGTCAGTGTCCAGTGCCAGGAACACCCGTCGTGCCTCTGTCATGGTGTTCCTGGCTGCTGCCACCTTCTCAATGTGCTGGCTGCCTGGTTATGTGCTGGAGCTGTGTGTGTACCTGGGGCTGTATCGCCATGGACAGGCTTGGGATATGTTCTATTTTATCTGTACTGTGCTGCAGTACCTGCACCCCTGTATCAACCCTGTGCTGTACGTGCTGCTGTCAAAGCGCTACCGCCACAGGAGGGCAGCCTGGCTCTTCAGCTGTAACAGGAACAGAGTGCAGCCACAGGTCATCAGCGTCACCACAGACAGCTTTTAAATACAGCTGATTAAGCATCAAGCAATTAGTTGGCGGCATTCAGGGATGCTATTTTATATGTACTGTTTATACAAATCAACTACATTTGTGAACAATGACATGGATGTTTTTGTGATTAATTTCCATATTTTAGGTATAAATATAATAAGAAGACAAGACAGACGATAAAATAATAGTTGCCTACAATCACATTTTCTCAAGACATCCATCAATCACAACAAAAAGCAGAATTAATCATCACAATTTAAGTATCTGTATCAATTCTTATGGAAACTACATTAGCCCACTGTAATTATCCCTTAATATACAGAACTGAAAAGGGTATTATGATGCCTTCATAATGCTGCATTTTGATTACATTTCTGGGCAGTACATTGATAATATTAACTCATACATTTTTTTTAACATGCTAATGGCATTAAGCCTTGTGAAGCATTTTGTGTAGTATTTGTATTTATTTGTTAAGAAATCGGTTTTAGTCTTTTGAGTGTAAATTTATAACTTAATCTGTGTTTAATAAGAAAAAAATATTTTATGTTATAATCATTTGAAATAACATAATATTAGTGTCTTGAATGAAACTGAGACTTTTTCTCCATATTTATTTTTTTCACAATGGCAGATATACAATGTTATACTTTCCGAATGTATCTGTAGTGAGTATAAAAGACAGCGATGCAGGATTAGTTTTAGCGTGGTGGAAGGATGTCTTTTGTCTTTTCCTCTTGTGCTGTGTCTTACTGTGAGCAGTGAGTTTGTCTCTTCAGTGCCACCAAGACGAAATCCTGGACATTTACTCTACAGGACAGGATAGCAGGTCTATCTTCGTTGTGCTAATTTACTGTAATAAAGAACACAAAACAACACAACAAACAAAGTTGTTGTCTATTTATTTCAGCTTCTATTTCATGCCAACAATACATAGAGGTACCATTTAGACACTCCATAGAGATGAGTTACATCACATTTGAAAATTCCAGCACAACAAGCTCTAAAAAAACATGCAAATGCTCATATGACAAATAACCTTTCATAAAGTGGCTATTAACCGAGCAGCAACAAATCATTCAGTAAGTTTTGCTAGCTTGGCAGTGGTAGCTGTGCCATTAAATACGAGCTATGCGATCCACTAACGTTCCACCTCCTCACTAGTAATGAAAAACTGCGAGGTAAGCTGCAGCCTTTTAGTCCTCATACAATTTAATTGAGCCATCAAAAGTGACATTTAAGAGGCCAAAGTGTCACAATGGACTGAACGACAAGATCCATATCATTGTGATCATAATTGTTTCAAGGCAAGTTTCAGTTTATTACTGCACATTTAGCATATTATTAACATTTCTAAATATATCCTACTTATAACACTTATACTGAATGTGTCAGTCGTATTGTGATTATAATTGTACCTGTATAGGACGCCATCCAGGAGCAAGATGCATGTATGCAAAGTACAGAAATGGGAAGAGGAAGTGTGATTTTGTTCAGCTATATTTCTCCTAAATACAATACTATCTCATATATATATATACAGGATTACACAACATTTTATTTTAGAAGAATTTAGTTCTACACTGCGACTGCAATACTTCAATTCAGCCATCAGATATAGTGGCTGCACTGGATGTACCCCCATGTGACATAAGCAAACACAAACTGACCATGAAAAGAAGAGAGAGAGGTGGGAGGAATTCTGGGGGGGGGGGGGTAGTAATCACATGCTTATTATGCAATCAAACACACAAACAGAAGGCACATTACCAACAAAGTGTTTGGGGGATGACTGCTTCTTTAAAAATTAGTTTAATCCCCCAGGAGCTGATGGCTGTCTGCTGGGCGGATCAACAATAACACCACCAGCTCCAGCGTGCCATTCTTTGCACACTAGCAGCACACACCTGTGTTCCCACTTTTTTTCTCCGGCAGCTATAGGCCTGAAGTTTGGAGTGAGACAGGAGTGCAGCAGGTGTTGTAGTTATACAGAAAGCAAAGGGATTGGGAAAGGGAATAACACGTCTGGCGGTCATTGCAGTAATAGGAGACAACCTGCCCCTCCCTCTGTCAGCTCGCCCCCTGACTTTTGGCCTTCTCTTTAGCGTACAGCAAGGGCAGCTGGCCTGATTCGTACAGACCGTCATCTGTAGACCATCAGCATGTAGGATATAGTTAAGCAATAAAGAACACGTGCTCAGGCGCTTTTCCACAATTTTTGGTCACCCGCCCTTCATGAAATCTGTCCAGAATTT
>NW_023339762.1:12242987-12269435 GCF_004916995.1 Morone saxatilis | reverse complement strand
AACCTTGTTAATGTTAATTATCAGCTTATCAGCAGACAATTAGTTTATTTCTTTATATGACTTATTATTTATTATCTATTACATTTTAATATTTAATTTTGTTCAACTACCGGTCCTAAACCAAAATATATTAATTTTTACTATCTTAGGTAATGCTGCTAGAAAAAAAACTTTAAATAATTAAAAGTGGCTCTTGCATTACATGTGCACCAAATCAGTAACAACAATATGCCTTTTTCACAGCCACCATTTTGACATAAAATAGTAGGGTAAACACAGGTGTTACCAATTAGGGTTCCATTTTCATTCAGGTCAAACAGAGTCAGGGTGATGTTATTGTGCATGTTGGCTCTGCTACACTAAATGTAACGAAGCCTTAATTAGTATCATTGGTAACATCTGTGTTTAACCCTACTATTTCATGGTAAAATGGCGGCTGTGAAAAAGGTCCTGATTGATTTATAATAAATCTATGATAGATCTTTGTGTGATTGGTTGCAGTGCTGTGGTTTCCCACCCTTATCTGATCACAGTTAATTTGTTTTAAACGCTGCTCTCTCTGATACCTGCCTTTCCTTTATTGCCTGTGATCCTGTCATTCTCATTTTAAGGCACTTAGAAAATCAATCAGGGGAAGGGGCTCTGCCAGCTTGATCTACCCCAATGGTTAAAAAGAAGTTTGTTTTGAGTTTGTTTGCTTGACTTATCAACTACAGTCAACCACTGAACCCAAAACTAGGCTTTAAAACATCCATTCAGAAACCTGTGACATCCATGTTAATAGTCTGTGTCATAATGGCAGCTTTTCTAACCCTAACATAACATTTCCTCACAATTAACTGAGATAACATTAATGCATTATCTTTGGACGAGCTGGTCTTTTGTTATGGTTTACTATTTATTCTCTCCTCTTTGGCACATCCACTGGTAATGAAATAATGTGTGATTTCTGTTTCATTGCATCCTTCATATCAGATCTTATCTATCGTTTGACTTTCACTTTTCCCTACTCACGTTTCATGAGGAGGGAATTTGAAGGAGTTGGCAGAGCAATTTTCTATTAACTTTGTGTGTTCTGGTCACATGCTGTAGCATCCACATGTTTGCATCAAACTATCGATAAAAAATATTCTGTCCTTTGGGCCTGCACTATCGCGGTTTCTCGAGTCAGCATGTTCCTCTGGAGAGTTTTTTACAACGCCAGTGTTTGCCAGCAATACATTTGAGTCAGGAAAATCCAGCAAAGGACACAATTAAACAATTTCTATAATGGTTGGAGGGCGTATTTCCAGAACATCTATGCTGGAGCTGCTGCCACAGTGTAATTCAATTATCATGTCACTTAAAACTGCCTGCCCGGGTCACTATGCAGCAACTACATGAAGCAGCCTTTCCAGAAAGATTTAATGATGTATTAAGATGACAGCCACCACACTTTCTTGTTCATCGTGTATCATCAGCAAGAGTGGGCAACTTCTTAGTACAGATTAATCATACACTTAATCAAACACGGAGAGTATATTTTTGAGTTGTATAGGGCACGGTTTACTTTAAGTCTATTTAGCATTTATAAGCAGTATACAAACATTACAAAAATGGTTTAACTATAATACTACTAACTATAATATAAAGTAATTTCAAGCAGATATGAGTGTTTATCAATGTGTTTGTCGACAACTATAACTCCTCCTGTGGGCAATAATAAGTAGAGGCTAATTAATGATAATATAATAAAACACTATTATAATATAGTGTTAAGTACTGTCACACACATACCACACAGTAGTGTTCAGTACAGTACTTATAATTAGTAATTAGTACATTACAATGCTGTTTTGTCATACAATTTACTTTTAATAAAAAATTGCAGCTTCTGCAATTTGAATGTTGCACTTGAATATATTGCAATTTGATGATATCTTGCATGTATGTTGAATACAATATATACACATGAAGTATTTTTATGAAGGTTAAAGCTACTCATTATAAACTACTCTCCATCTTGGGACAATAAAGATTATTATACAACCACTGGCGCCAGAATAGTGGGGACAACTTTTTGTCCCCCCACTTTCAGGTGTTATGGTAACCTCTTCAACTCTGCACTGACAAATACTTCCACGACTGACATTACTGCCTTTCAGAGGAGGTAACAGGCTCAGTCTTACAGCTAGAGTGAAGATACTGGTATCATATGAAGCAAGAAGACCTAGGGCACCCACTGGTACCAACCATGTCTAGCTTGACATTAAAGGGGCTGAATAATGCTGACTGAAAGTTAGGTTTTCATTTTGGTCATGGAATAACTGACGTGGCTATTTTCAAAGGGATCCCTTGACCTCTGACATCCAGATACCTGAATGAAAATAGGTTGTAGGTTCCACGAGTCTCCCCTTCACAAACATGCCCACTTTATGCTAATCACATGCAGTTTGTAGTATAAATGTATTATTTCTACCTCGTGTACTTGAATATTTCTGCATTCTGGGGTCCAAAAACAGTATTGGAATTGCACAAAGACCATTATTTAATGGTTGGGGCCTCACTGTATAAAATGACCTACTTGTGACCTGTAGGATTACCACGGCCTCAATAAACTGTACACTGATGCCACTGATTTCTTACAATATTTTAGTTGTACAAACACTGCAGGCTAGGCTGAAATTGAAAGGTGGTTAGCATCTTAGCTGAATGCCTCCCCACTTCTTAAACTCCTTCTGGCACCACTGTATACATCTTACAACCGAGCCATGGATAAAGACAGTCCAACGTGTAGCTAGACTTCTGTGAACAGGTGACAACTAACAAGGTGAAATTAGTTCATTCCAAACACCAAAACACCTTGACAAGCCCTGTCCATGGTGCTGAGTCTGTGTGCAAACAAGTGAGCTTACATTTGACGCATTACAGGCAACTTAAGCACTTCAGCTGATTTCCATCATCAGAGAATGAATCAGCTCGGTTGTGTGGGCGAAGGTCTGGACCCAGGCAACAATTGCACAGTTATGTTCATAGGCCAGACATTAGGCCATCAGGGAGGCCAGCAGAGACAAAGGAGTGGGAGTGTGTGCCTCACCTGATATCTGAAGAAGAATGATGGCAATGTGATCACTAAACACTCCTCTGACATTATCCAACTCTCTTATGTCCTTCATCCTCCGTCCGCAGGTCCAGTTTGGAAGAAGCACATGACTCCTTTCTATTCTTAGTCTGTTGTATTTGGCAGCAATTTATCACAATAAATAAAAACTAAAAACAAAAACTAGATGACCGGTAGCTAACAATTAAGTTAGTTCACTACCAGTAGTTTTATTAGTATAAAACTGGAACTTGTTTGTTCCCAGAGTCGACCATGAACAGCTTCTCTCAGTGCCATCTTCACCTGTTGCACCAGCTGTGTGTAAGTCCCAGCTTAGCCTTGTTAACGTTATAACTAAAATAAATAATAATAATAATAATAATAATAATAATAATAATAATAAAAGCGGTTGCACCACGGAGATAAGTTACAACTTAACAACTAACGTTAAATAGTTAACCTACACATCCCCTAGGGTGGTGTAAAATGTCACATTATACTCACTAATGGTTAAACAGCCATTCTTCTGCCAGATAACATATTGTTTTCATTAATTGCAGCCATTTTGCGACACATGAATCGAGTAGAGACCTAATTTATTGATTCAATATTTCAATATCGATCTATCTTACTAACTTACGTGACTCATATCAGAGAGGTATCGGTAACCATGGAACGATAACTTTGAACCTTTTTAGGACTTTGCGTACAAACTAGTTAAGTTACGCCTCAAGTAATCATTTTGAAACCAATTTTAGTAGCTGGTTTAGTTACAGACTAACTTGTAGTTACTGAGCCTCTAGTGTTGACTTTACACTCTAATTTAGGCCAATAATACTTACACACAGCTGCTGCCGCGCTGTCTGACCTCTTAGTGGCAGACTTGAAATTATTTGACATTGCAGTGCAATACCATAGTTCACCGCACGACTGTATCGCAATCCAGAGGGGCGCTGTTTCACCCAATTATTAATGCAGAAGATACACATTATATCAAATGTTATATGCCACAGAAAATATTTAAATTTTATTAGGGATGGTACGAGATTGAAGGGTAAATTAAGCCCTGCTTTTCATGGGTTCTGAGGTCAAAGGTCAACTGGGGGCTCGCTTGAGTTTGTAGCAGCCCTTAACCACTGGATTTATTCAGATTATCATGAGTAAGATAGCTGTATCATTTGCTTCTTCTAGCAATTCTTCCAAGTAGCTACTATAAAAAAGACTAAAACCATGGTAAAAGTCTAGAGTTGAGCTGTATTATTTAAGCAGAATGAAATGCAAAGTAAAGTAAATAGCCTATTATTTTATGTTTGATAAAAATTTTTTTTTGTCTCTTTCTTTGTTTATGGCCTTAAATGCACCACAGCCACTACACTAATGCATGCAGCATAATACGCTAATTAATAACACTATTGCATCCATATTGACCTTCATATTCCCTTTAGCATGTGTTTTTCTTCACAAACAACACTTTTACAAAAACATTATAGAGCAACATTCATTAACAAATGTATGTAAGGTCAATGTACAGTATAGGCTAACTAAATTTTGTGAATTCCTAAGAGACCACATTCTTGACACACTCCATGAGTTAAGCAATGCACATAGCTGACAGAAAATAGTTGTGGCTACTCACTGTAAGATCAGAGGGCTCTTGCTATGAGCTAATCATTCCATGTGCCATATAGGCAAGTGTTGAAGGAGTGTTGCCTGTTTATTTATAGGAGTCTCTAAGGTTCCACAGCAGAGGGTTGCTTTTTGAGCTGGATTCAATTACAGCTCTGGTGAAAGTTGAAATTACAGCATCTATACAGACACGAGTATAAATTCTTAATATGAATCTATAGGCTTAGTTTATTGTGCTGTATTTACAGTAGTTGAAGCACACTACGGTGACTTTCTCTCCCTCTCTCTCTCTCTCTCTCTCTCTCTCTCTCTCTCCGGCTGCAAGTAAAAAATTAAAAAATTAAGACTACATTTCAAATATTCATATAGGCTTCTTATTTATTTTCTTTGTATGCTGACGGAAACATAAGGAACGTACAGAAGATAGAGTAACTGCTGCATGAAAATAGATGGATGTAGAAAAGTACTGTATGAATATATAACAACTATGATGGCAACAGCACTCTCCATAATCAGTTCAACTCAGCATGTGCTGTCATCATCCCAAATCCAGTTAAGCACTGGCTGTATGAGGAACCCACAAGTCCTCTGTGCTCAAAAACAAGGTGACATCTAATTTTTACATTAGATACACAACGGAAACACAACAAAAACAGCAATTGAGAATGAATAAATATAAATTAATTCTAAACAAGGAGGTAAATCAGCTGCCATGCTTTGAGTTGGCTTTATCTGTGAGCACGAGGAAGTAATAAAACATGTATTAATTAGCAGGCACAAGTTAGAGGATTTCAAGGAAGCTGTGGATTGAGAAATGCTATGAGACACATGGCAACAACTTGCTGTCCAGATGGTCAGCACCAGCCTCTGCCTGACCTAATATCACAGTTCAGCGGTCTGTTTACGTTGTAGAGCTGTAATATTGTAATATGTAGGGCGGTGGTAGGTGAAGTGCAAAAGAGGAAAATGTTTGAGTTAACACTGAGTAAACCTCTCTGAGCTTCTGAACAAGTGGGGCCTTGTAATTGCCAGTGTAAATAGGGTGCTTCCTATAAAGAAAATAATCAGAAAAAGGAAAACCTGCACTCACTTCAAATGGTTCTTGAAATTATTTGTACAGGCAGAATGTTTTTTTTTTAACGATTTGGCTTTAGAGTCTTCAGCAGTTTGCCAGGAAAGGAAACCAGTCAGGATGTTCAGTAGAGCATGCAAATCTAGTTCATCTATCGGTAGAGGAGGAGTTATTATATGTGACAGTGATGGCATGGAAATGTCAGCAGAAAATGTTACTAATCAGCCCTTTTTAGATTATACATGGGCAAAAGTTACCAAGGTTGCTTTGGTCTTGATTAGAACCCGACCAATTTTGGGGGGAAATCCACCAATTAACGATATGGCGGCTGATATAGTGAATTTTTGAGCTGGAATGAAAATAGAATAGAATTAACTCTGCAAAGGTACTCAGAGGACTGCATTCTTAAACAAATAAAAAGAAAAATTATTTAAATATTTAAATTAAATATTCTTATTTTTTTAATATTGGCTACATTGTCAACCAATTCTAGAAATAAATAATGCATAAAAATAAACTACGTTTTGTATTATATATTGGAAAAAACAGTTTTCATTTTGGTGTTTATCAGATGACATATATGCTGATACGATACCGATATGTCTGCAATAGGCCAATATTATCAATAACGGTAAATGAAGCCAACACAGAAGTAACAAAAACAGTTCCTTGAACTGCCACTTGAGGCTGGCAAAGGTAATCAGTGTCCATAAGGCCCCATGTTAAAATGCCCAGTGGAGTCAAGACTGACAAGATGGCGACGGCCAAAGCCGCCACACCTTGAGTTTCATAACGGCTCTTGAGAAACCTATAGGTGACGTCACGTCAAGTCCATTTTTAATCATACAGTCTGTCTATAGAGTCACTGTTACTGCAGCTCTGATCAGTGTCATGGACCCAGTCATCAAAGTACTGACCCAAAGTGGCATGAGGGAATAGGGATTAGGGCAGTAACTAATACATATTTTATACCATCAATTAAACTATCTAATTTTTTTTTATCAATCAGTTAGTCTATAATTATTAATTAATTGTATCGAGCAATTAATCAACTGTTACAGCTCCAGGAGGAATACTGTAGATGTACAAATCCCTGTGGATTGTTAAATGTTAAATTGTCAAAATATTCTGGTTGGGGCTCGGTATATTGAGAGTCTACAGGAACTCAGCCAGCCTGGTGGTGGGCGTGCAATCAAATGCCAAGAGTAGAATCATAAAAACATAAAGTTACCGATAAAAATTAAACTCTGAGACCTTTGAAGTCATCCATGATTAATAACCCACGTGTGGTTCTCTCGTGAACTGATCCCCTTGCAGTTCCTCCCGGCCTGGATTTTGGACGACACTGTCTACTAAAAAAGGGAAAGGCTTGATCAAGAGCTGAAATGATAATCCGAGGTAGGCGTCGGACGGGACATGCAGAGGTAATTCCAAGGAACCCTGCCCTCCGGATCTGAGGTATCCAGTTTCATCTCTCGCTACATGCCTGGTTACCTATCCGCAAAAACATGAACATCAACTTCAGATGACAGCAGGCTAAAATTGGTGGCTATCAAAACCCAGGAACTGGCAAGGATTGGCTGGGGTATCCACTTTCTAGAGTGGAAGCCCTGGGTTCAAACACCTCAGGATGAAGAGACTGTGTGCTCCGCTCACTGGTAGAGCGGGTAATGGGGACGGCATAAGCACAGCTTAGGCTCTATTAGGTAAAAACTTTCACACTATTAATTAGATGCAGCTGCACACGCTCCTCACATCTCAGCTATATAGACTGGCTGATGAGTGAAGAATAAAATGTAGGCTGTAATCCATACAAAGTTCACCCCACAGTGTAACACATGTTCATGATGATGAGATGTCCAAAATCGCAAGGTTGTGCAGAATTGGCGGTGATTGGTTGAATATGCGTTAATTGTTGCGACTATTTTAAAGACTCAGCAAGGCCAGTGTGACATTCCCATAGAGGGACAGCAATCTTTAAAATGAACAATGTGAACCCAGCCAGTATGGTGTTGATATTTTGCAGGTCAATATACATCTAGGTGTTTAGTAGAATTGTACTGGCCTATATTAGGTTAGCGTATTGTATCATTGATTATGTCAGTCGATAAGTAATAAAAAGTACAGAAATTCCACAAATAGGTTTGAGGTTTTTCAGAAAGAGTCACTATTACATTGTTTGTTCATTAGAGAGCACTGGCACTTTGTTCATGCTGTGCATTTATAAACAAAATTACTATCAGCTGATATCATTATTGGATTTCTGGATCTGTCAAATATAGATATTGGTAAGTACTGGCTGGGCTATAGTGTCTATATTAAAACTGGGCTAAATGAGATTGAAAATGTAATGTCTAGGTTACTTATAACTAGTGGGGTGGGGGTGGTGGGGTGAAGGTGACACACAGCAAAAGGCCACAGGTCAGAGTTCAGCAGCAAGGACTCAGCCTTGAGCTCTATGCCAAGGGTGTCCCTTGACAGCATTTTTAATGACTATATTTCAACGTGCAGTTAGGACCTACTCAAATTGAAACATGGTCATAAAAAGTCTGTTGAAGTCTGTATAAAAGCTTTTATCAATCAAATTTAGTCCAGGTTTAATTAGGCATAAGGAATATTGATAAAAATATCTAATATCCATATATATCATGATCTGGTACATTTTCCAAAAAATCGGTTGAGAAGTAGGATAACATAACCAGGAATGTATATTTTTTTAATAATCCAGCAGTTTAAATTCCTGACTAATCAAACTTCTTCATCACATTGGTGCAAAAACCTTGTAAAATTAAATATTTTCATACAGCTCAGTGATTTGCAACGTAGACACAGAAGCGTTCTACACCCAGTGATTTTTAGGTCATAGTTACCATGGTATAAGGTCATATTATGCTATTTTTAACTGGTAATTTCGTCTGCAAATTTCTAAATTACTTCTTACTGATCATTTTCCCATCTAATTCCTAAGTTTCGCTTTTGGTAATATGTTATTTGGAATAATTACTAGTGATCCTTTTATTCAAGATGTCAGTAGACTTAAGGTAAAGCAGCTCGAATCAGACACCTCCTAGATATAGCTCCACCTTTATAGACTCATTCCAGTGTCTGAGACGCTGTCATCACCAGCCCTACAGAGCATACGTCAGACTGGGTCAAATGCCCCCTATTTCATTTCGAGCAGAGTAGTTGGAACTAGAACGATGTGATCCGAAGGAGCTGTTGACTAGCATGGTTGACCTTCTAAAAACTCCTCTTTCAATTCATAACACACTCACTAACATGATACGCACATGTGTTCATTCACCAATTGCACTAATAGCAATGCCGGATACACACTTACAGAAATACACACACACTTTGTAAATACTTGGCCTGGGGTTCGGCAGGAGGAAAGCCAAGGGGAGTCACTGACACAAGTTGCTACTGTGGTTACCTCATGTCTGTAATGGGTTAGGAAGGAACCTCACTCTGTCTATAGTTAGACAAAGACTCCAGAAGATTAAGTGCAATTAATCTAAATTAAAGTGTTTCAGAATATCTGAGCATTGATGTGTTATTAAGACATATTTCATTTAATAATGAACTGTAATATTGACTTCATAATTATTATGCAGTCAACTGACTTTCCAGTCATAATCAATGTTTTTCATCCTGCTAATGTAACAATTAGAGATTGTTTAATGTATTTATCATCATACTATCATAGCTGTTAAACCATCATATAAATATCAGTCGACATCACTGATTTTCCAACAGAAAGAAAATAATTTTCCTGAATAATGATTGGCGAGCAGATATTTTCTTGGTATGAGTGAATCCACAGTATCTTGTTACCATGTGGGTCTCCTGCATTCATAGGTCGAGCCATTAATAACGGTGGGAGGTTCCTCGCTGTCAGCATTCATGGACCCCGCAGGCTTTATGGCTTGTGTCTGCCAGGCTACGTCTCATTACATGCAGTCACTGTGAAGTATGCACGTACATGCATATCTATCTACATATCAAAATGTATGGATTTTTATAAAAGACACAACAACCCACCACAAGCACGCATGTCAGCAGAGTATACAGTATGCATTATAATACCACCACCACCAAATAAGATTTATGATTCCAGAAAGACGAGACGGAAAAGGATTTAGAAAAATGATAAATAAAGGTGACAAAGGATGTTACTGTAGGTTTGACAGATTGATGAAGTTTGAATTCTTTCGAGTTTTTTTTTTTGTCTTGATCGATGTATGAGTCACGTGTCCATTCCTCAGCTTGTTTGTTATTGTTTGTTTCCTTGGATATAGTCAAGGCCCTGACACCTTGTCTTGACCCAGACAGTCATTTGCTGAACACTATATGCTAACACATTAGCAGCAGGCAGTACCATGTCCTGACATTTGACTCTGAAATCCAACCCTTTGTTCAGTAATGGAAAGGCCAAAAAAAAAAAGTCCTCCTCTGGGAACCCGTGCTTGTTAACCTGACTGTAAAGAAAAACCTCTCTGACATAAAAGTTAGTGATGGCATGTTATACCCGCCAAAGACTGCCCGCATCTACGTAATAACGCAAACCATCCAGGTTGGTTTTAGTAACACTGATTAGCACCCCTGTGCTATTATTGTTGTGCTCCGGTGTCTACAACTGCAGTGACTGACATAACCGATACCGCTTTATGAAGGCAATGGAAGTGGAAAAAACTGAGCTATAAATAGATCACAATGCTGCAGTGCACATATAACTTCACTCTGTATACTCGGGTACATCTTTTAAACTTTTTGTATTATTCAGTCTTTAAGAGTAATAGAAATATTAAACATTAAACATGATAGAGAGTAGACTCTCCCTCTCTGATAAGGGACTAATAAGAGTGGGTGTATTTGCAGCTATTTTTTTCTTTTAAACACTTCAGTATCTCGGTGACCCCGAGGCTAGGTCACTTGTCTTCTGGGGGTCCCAGTGTTCCAAGTTGTACAATTGAGCCCTTTAAGTGCTATGAACGGTGAATATTATTTTGGCTGTGGCTTCCTGAAGATGCTATCCTCTCTGGCTACTCAAGTGTCAGTCAAGCCAGCAGTTTCCACTGGCTGGGTCCAGGAGGGCCCCTGGTTATACGAGGCTGTGTGCTTAAAGGCATTCAAGTTATTTATCTGTCTTATTTATTTAAAGACATGTTTTATATGTAGCTGCAGAAAAAAAAACCTCACTACGCTCAATAAGCTGGATCTATTTGCCACCTTCGTCTGTACTCCTGGTTTTCTAAAACTGTAGACACCGGCCGGGTCCTGGAGGTTCCCCTTGAGACAGGAATAGCCCCATGATTTCATGAATGAGGGACCTGCAGGGTAAGAGACTCCATTTCTGAGTCGACTCTGGATCTGGAAAACTTATTGGACCTTGCTCTGACCAAAGAGCTTTGATATGGGATATTTACTTCAAACAGATTAACCTGCAATTAAAATGAAAAAGATTAAACTTGTAAGGCTGCACGTTTACTTGGAAACCACTGCACTGCTACAGTGAAGTGAGGGAGTGAGTGTGAGAGGGACAGCAGCAGCAGCAAGTGTCATCTGGTCTTCCAACTTGGGGAGGGCTTTGGAGTTTAAAATGGTGTGAATATGATAGCCATCGGTATAGCTTATGCAAGTGGAGATCTGTCTGCACCATTGAAAGTTGACAGTTCAGAGGCACTAATCTGACAAAAGGACGGCGTAAATCAACAACAGCACAAAGATTTTGGGACATCAACAGATAAAACTGTTGTGCTGCACTTTGTGCGTAAAAGAAAAAAAAGGGGGGGACTTTGCCTGAATCGTTGGCGGCTGCATGACAAAGAGAGTTGGGAGGACGCAGAGGCAAAAGGGCAAGAGGAAGGCACCAAGGAGGTGAGTGACGGATTTACCCTCGGAGGGGTAAAAAAGATGACCGTGGTGTCCCAGGAGAACCACGACGAGACTGTGGTCGTAACTCCTTTGCTGCAAGATGCTGCGGACTTGGAACCAGCGGACCAGGAGTGCAGCGAGAGGGTGGTCATCAACATCTCAGGTCTGCGTTTTGAGACGCAGTTAAAGACCCTGTCCCGCTTCCCGACCACGCTTTTGGGAGATCCACGTAAAAGGATGCGTTTCTTTGACCCGCTGAGAAATGAATACTTCTTTGACAGGAACAGGCCGAGCTTTGACGCCGTCCTCTATTATTACCAGTCAGGAGGGCGGCTTCGGAGGCCCGTAAGTGTCCCTGTGGATATTTTCCTGGAAGAAATAAGGTTTTATGAACTTGAGGAAGAGGCCATAGAGCTTTTCCGAGACGATGAGGGCTTGGCGAGGGAAGAGGAGCGCCCGCTGCCTGATAACGAGTTTCAACGCCAGTTTTGGCTCCTGTTTGAGTATCCAGAAAGTTCGGGACCTGCACGGATAATTGCCATCGTGTCAGTTATGGTTATCTTAATATCCATTATTATATTCTGCATGGAGACTTTACCCGAGTTTAGAGAAGTACCCGTAGTCCACGACACTCACGCCAATGGAAGTGCTCAAGACCAAGCGCCCAGTCCGTTCACTGATCCGTTTTTCATGGTGGAGACGCTTTGCATTGTGTGGTTCTCTTTTGAATTCACCATGAGATTTCTCTCCTGCCCCAGTAAACCAGCTTTCTTTAAAAACATCATGAACTTGATCGATGTCGTGGCTATAGCTCCTTATTTTATCACCTTAGGCCTTGATCTCGCAGAGCATCAGGGCAGCAGTCAGCAGGCTGCGTCTTTGGCCATACTGAGGGTCATCCGTCTGGTCCGTGTTTTCAGGATTTTTAAACTTTCCAGACACTCCAAGGGTCTCCAGATTCTCGGCCAAACGCTCCACGCGAGCCTCAGGGAGCTGGGACTGCTCATCTTCTTCCTGATTATTGGAGTTGTTTTATTCTCCAGTTCTGTTTATTTTGCAGAAGCAGAAGACCCTGATTCTGGATTTTCAAGTATACCTGATGCGTTTTGGTGGGCTGTGGTGACAATGACCACAGTTGGATATGGAGACATGTGTCCCTCCACCATCTGGGGGAAAGTCGTTGGATCTTTGTGTGCCATCGCCGGAGTGCTAACCATAGCTTTACCTGTCCCTGTTATTGTGTCAAATTTCAATTATTTCTACCACAGAGAGAACGAGGAGGAGGAAAATATTCAGTACATACACGTGACTTGTGGACAGCAGCAGCTCTCCTTTGGTGAATGTGATTCAAACAAAAGTAACCAGTCGCTCTCCAAAACTGATTCCTACCAGGAAAGCGACGACTTGGAAATTTTGACACATCCAAACTTAAACCCAGTGGAGGCATACACAGGGAAACTGACAGATGTATAAAACGCACCGTTGGAAGAGGGGTTTTATTTCTGGTGAGTTGTCTTCCAGAGGACGTACAATGTAGGCTCCTTCATGCCGGATGCTGCAGTTGTTTTTACGCAAGCTGCCACAGTGGTTCCCAAACGAGCAGCCACAGATATTAATGCTACAGGCCCCGCCAAAATGACGATTGGCTTAATCTCACTGTAATTAAAGAGAAAATCATTCCTCCTATTGCTGCAACCTCCTTTTTGCTCTCTGCTACTTGAAGTAAACAAAAATAAATGGGGGAACTATGCACTAGAGAGTCATACTTGGGAGCCCTCACACACGAAAACATTTGGGGACGCCTGGGGTGCGCAATAAAACGCGCGGAATATCTGAAATACCATCAGCAGTAATTGAGCCATACGACAACAAACTTCTCAAAGAAGGTAAAAGGCTAATAACAAACTAATAAAACTAAATTTGGAGATATTTTCTAGTCTCTCAAGCCCTTAAGTGGCGTTTACGCACAAGGAAACACAACCAAACGAACCAAACGTTGCCTTTCTACTGCTGAGAAAATCACATCACACAATCACACATCCTATTTTCAGTGTACTCGAGCTCTGAACAAAGTTGAGGAGAGCTCAGCCGTGCGTCAAAGCGCCAATGACGCACAGCAGCAGTACAGTTTGTAGAGGCATTATGTGTGGCTGCCGTATTTAGCGCACAGTGAAACACTATTTTAAAATACTTTCCAAAAGGTTTTGAGACAGATACAGCGCATAAACTTCTTCGCTGATCCCGTTTCTAATAGCTTGTTTGCCTGTGTGTGGAACTGGACGGCTCTATCTCTCAGGGAGAGAGTTTACATGTTTGTCATCATAAGGTGATAAGCTTTCCGCAATTAAACTATAAATATCTCATAATCACAGTGTAGTTTTCTCTCATGATTATGAGATTATTATTATTTCCTAAACAAATATCATGATTCTGAAAATACGTAGTGAGAAAACATCTCCGACTTTATGTTTCTTTGGAGCCTTCTTCCATATGAATCTGATCAGAAAGGTCAGAACATGTGAGCTCTGAGCGCCACTCTGTGGATGATAAGTATTCCTGCAGACTCCTCTGCTCAGGCTCTACTGTGTGCAAATTGAATACTTGAGTTTGAGGATCTTTTGCACTGTTGGCCTTGGCTGATTTAGGCGTAATCCCCGGAGATCATGCTCTTTGACTCAGTACGCATCCGGATGCTTGTGATGGTTAACTAAGCTCACCAGGAGCCTGCCTGCTTTCACTTACCTCCTCATGTTAACACAGTGAGATTTGTTTTCTGCTTACTTGCAGGAGGCAGACGATTAAATGAAGCTTCTTTCTCCCTCAGAGTCGCAACAAAATACAAGAGTGGGATTCTCTTCTTCTCCAGAATATTGGATAATTTCCTCACAGTGCAGTGGAAGTGTTTGGGAAATGTTCAGTCTGCCTTAATGGACATTGTGTGTATCAATCATCAGTAGAAAACAACAACATTCTTTTGTGTAGCCTTTATAAATGACCACGCTTTCTTTGTATAAAAGCCTTTGTGTATACTGCGTTTTTGTAATTCTGAATTTTCCTTTTTCTTATGCAGCTTATAACGCAAAGTTGGAGTCGCAACTTACCTCTGTGTTGTTACAAACATTCAGATTGCTTTGCAGCTCGCTGTAAACAACATAGCTCAGAACATTACGATGCAATGTCTGCATGACATGAATTCATTGTGAATTTAAAATGTAATAAAATATTTATTTTTCTAATTTAAACATGTATGTGAACTTAACTTGAACGTTTTATAAATAAATTATGAATCCGAAACAATACCACACGTCATTTTTCACTCTCAATGTAAAAGCGATCAGGCTCACAGAAGGCAAACAGAACAGCAAGCCATTTGTGTAAAAATATCAAATCAATGTCCTTTAATTACTTCAATACACTTAATCATGTTTGGTGCTGAATGATGGGAAGAAAAAGGCGCAGGACCAGACCTTGGGTTGTCTTGCCACCAAACCAATTAACTTAATAAAATGTCATAGTGACAAATGTAGGGGGGATTTATTTGGCTGGAGGCAGATTTTAACAAATGAGACAGGGGTCTGATGACCTGATTTTGTGTTGAATGTGTCTTTTTAGAAAGTCAGAAGACAGTTGTTTTGAGTCACTTCAGCTCAGCCCCTCACTGTGGGTGTAGGCCCCGAAAAAGCCCATCCTCCCACACACCGGCCCCTCGGAGTCAGCACTGGACCAATATAGGTTATTAATTGATTATTCGTTATGATGCCATATGGTGATGAACTGAGTGTGCTCTGCTGTTTGTTTTTTGGGGGATTTGCAGTTTTCCGTGAGGTGAATAAATCATCTGCGCTGTCCGAGGTGCTGAAACTGTCCTCTGAGGCGTGTTGATGCCAAAATTTCACCGTCTTCGTCTCAGATCTGCTCGTCTTCTGGAGCCATATGCAGCAATGAGTGGAGAAAGAGACGTGGCAGATATTGGGCGTGAGACTTCCACACATCCTGGATGCAAGCTCCCCAAGATGTAGTGTTTTTTTTTTTTTTTTAGCTATAAGGGCAGCAAACACATTGTTAACGATGTTATCTTTCTTTATTGCTCACTAGTAAAATGATTAAATTAAATGTGGTCTCACATAGACTCGGATGTGGAGCCAACTAACGCCCGTGTAATCCTTAAATCCTGGAGGGATAGAATGAAAATGTCTCAGCAATTGATAATAAGGCTAGTTATCTGAGTTATGGGTGATCTCAAATGTTACACAGTGTGGATTTAGAGGTTCTTGTTACCAACTGTTCTTTGCAGTCTGATTGCGCCAGTGCTGGCACACAAGCGCTCTTGTTTTTGTGGTGTATAGAGAACTTCTGGCGGCGTGCTTTAGTAGAGCCGGTCTGCATTGCGTCGAAACCCTCCAACTCCTCCTCCTCCTTCTCCCGCTGCCCTCCCCCCCTCCTCTCCTCTCCTCTCCCCACCTCTCTCTTCCCTCACCTCCCCTGCACTTGCATGTAAAAAATGCACAGTAAAACTTGCTTGACATTGTGGAGAAAACATTTGGACCTCGCCGCTGCACCCGACTGTCTCTCAACTATCCATTTTGATTTTTTTTTTTTTGCTCCGAGCCGAGCTGAAGCACATTTCAGCCCGTCATCTTGTCTACTCGCAACAAAAAAAAAAGCAAAAAAAAAAAGCAGCAGATTCTTGCTGATGCAGTGATGTCTGGAAATGGCAAGGGCTCGCTTATTGCCCCTTACAGTATCTCCCCCCCTGAATTGCAGCGCAAGATTTTCTCCTGCGGTACACTGTAAGCTGTTCACACCACCTTGCCGCGGCGCAAGCAACTACCGACGCTACAGCTTTTCCATCTCAGGCTTTCTTCTGTAGACTCACCTGATTTTCACCCTGTTTCATCTCATCTTGGTTCACCACCTAAAGGCGTGATTAGACCTTATTTGAGTGCACTTTTGAGGCGGACACAGTTGGGATAGCGAATACCACAGCGAGGCTCTAGGCTTCTTCTTTTTTTGTGATAGGTGCAATGTAAAGTTGCCACATGACACCCACTGATGCCCCGCCGTTGGATGATTTTACTCGAGGATAAGACGCATTCAAGTCCTTCCAAGATCAACCCACGGTAAGCCTCGAAACTGCTGACTTGTACAACAGATTTCGGTTAGATTAATTGTTTTTTATCGACAGCTGCGGTCCATGGGAAGATGCTAGACAAATACTAGAGTGATTTTCTATTTCGCAGAGGCATCTTTTTCCCCGCAATGGGCCCGTAGGTTGTATGCATGTACAAACATCAGTTGGTATACTATCAGTATCAAATGTTATGCGTCACATCATAATTCAGGCTAGTTAGAGTGGCGTTAAATGGATCACTGCCATGCACCTTTAAAAAACAGGAACCACTGCATTTCTATGTTAAACTAAAGTAAACACCTGGACAGAAATATCATATGAGTATAACATAGGAACGGGATAAAGAAATCACCTGGAATCACCTATAGGAATTTTAATGTAGGATGTAGAAAATACCATGTAGTTCAAGAAGATCATTATATACTCACTAAGGGCTACAACAGAGAGTTTGTAAATGGTTATATTGTAGAAATGTAATTGAAATTCCTTCTTGGGGTAGTGTTTTTTTTTACCTTTACTACTGGATAGCAGCATTAATTGCAGGCGGAGAGAAGAAAATAAATAAATAAACTGCAGAAAATGCTGAGCCAGCAAATATCTTGGCTGTTTGATCCCATTATTTTCTCCTCCCCTCTCTCTTTCTCTCTCTCCCTCTCTCTCTCTCTCTCTCTGGGTGACAGAGGCAGCAGTAACAACAGCAGCAGATGCACCGGAGAACAGCAATGGTCAAGTCAGCGAGAACCGCAGTGGAGCCGCACTGAGGCAAAGCAGCCAACCAGCCCCCTCGTATCTGGGGACGTCTCCAACAATTTAAGGGGTGTGGGAAGCTGAGGAGTGGAAAATTTTCCCCGAACCTGAATGCCTGCTCAGTCAGACTAACCAACATCCCAACACAACTCCTCCTCCACCTCCTCCTCCTCCACCCAAAATGACCGTGGTAGCAGGAGATAACATGGACGAGACCTCGGCTGTACCTGGCCACCCTCAGGACACCTACCCCCCAGATCACAATGACCATGAATGCTGTGAGAGGGTGGTCATCAATATAGCCGGCCTCCGGTTTGAGACACAGTTGAAAACCCTCTCCCAGTTTCCAGAAACGTTGCTGGGCAACCCCAAAAAGCGGATGCGGTACTTTGACCCTCTGAGAAATGAGTACTTCTTCGACAGAAACCGGCCCAGCTTTGATGCCATCCTCTATTACTACCAGTCTGGGGGTCGGCTGAGAAGACCAGTGAATGTCCCTTTGGATATGTTCTCAGAAGAGATCAAATTTTACGAGCTGGGAGTGGACGCAATGGAGAAGTTTCGTGAGGATGAGGGTTTCATCAGGGAGGAAGAGCGCCCTTTACCTGAGAAGGAGTTCCAGCGTCAGATTTGGCTCCTCTTTGAGCACCCAGAAAGCTCAGGCACTGCGAGAGGCATTGCCATAGTGTCTGTGATGGTAATCCTGATTTCAATAGTAATATTTTGTTTAGAGACTTTACCACAGCTGAAAGAGGACCCAATGGGTCGAATGGTGACAGTTGGGAACACTACTGTCTATTACAAGCCAAATATCCTCACTGACCCCTTCTTCCTCATTGAGACACTCTGTATAATCTGGTTCTCCTTTGAGTTGATAGTACGCTTTCTGGCGTGCCCAAGCAAACCGGCCTTCTTCAAGAACATGATGAACATGATCGACATAGTGGCTATCATCCCCTACTTTATTACACTTGGCACCGAGCTGGCTGAAGACCCAGAAAAGGAGGGAGTGGGGGAGCAGGCAACATCTCTGGCCATACTCAGGGTGATCCGTCTGGTCAGGGTGTTTCGGATTTTCAAGCTGTCACGACACTCCAAAGGACTGCAGATTTTGGGGCAGACACTCAAGGCCAGCATGCGAGAGCTCGGATTGCTGATCTTCTTTCTGTTCATTGGAGTCATCTTGTTCTCCAGCGCTGTCTACTTTGCTGAGGCAGAGGAGCAAGGATCCTACTTTGGCAGCATCCCGGATGCATTTTGGTGGGCTGTTGTGTCTATGACAACTGTGGGCTATGGGGACATGGTCCCAGTCACTATAGGAGGCAAGATTGTAGGATCTCTGTGTGCCATCGCCGGAGTGTTGACAATTGCGCTCCCAGTGCCTGTCATTGTGTCCAACTTCAACTACTTCTACCACAGGGAGACCGAGGGAGAAGAGCAGGCCCAGTTGCTCAACGTCAGCAATCCCAACATCCCTTCTGAAACCAACTCCAGCCGCCGTAGTTCATCCACCGTTAGCAAGTCAGAGTACATGGAGATTGATGGAGACATAAACAATAGCATCGACAACTTTAGGGAGGCGAACCTCAGAACTGGCAATTGCACTATAGCCAACCAAAACTGTGTAAATAAAAGCAAGCTGCTTACAGATGTTTAGACACTAGTTAGGAACTTTGGGACCTCTATGAGACTGTCATATGTGGAGTAGACCATCAGTAAGGAATGCTTCATTTACCTCCCCAAAGCACTCTCTGGCATTAGGCCTACAATATCCTCAGCTATATAGAAAGGAAACAGAAAAAACAAAGCTCTTAGAGTATATGAGAGGTAGATAGAATAATTAATTCTTCTGAGCCTACAAATATGTAGGTACATCAAAAAGAAAACAAATGATGACGCATATTCACGGCTCCCTGGAGGACGCAGAGCACACACTGTCTTATCAGATGACAGTGTGATAATTTAAATCTTATGCATGGAGTACAGATAACATTTCAGCAAGTTGCACAATGCACCAGAAAAGTCTGCAGAGACATGCAAGCATCTGCAGCCAAGTGGTAAGCGCCAAGAAGTTAGGTGACCCCCGCTCCTCCCTCTCCCTCCCTTCTCCTTTCCCTACAAAGGATCTACTATTCAGCAAAGCACCTTATAGGAGGAAGACTGATCTCTCTTGTTTGGATGTAAACAGATGGTGATCTACACGCTTCATGGACATCCGCAATGCTGCTGTTTTCCAGCAGATGCTGTAATTCTGATATCACCAAGTGATTCAATGCCATGCCCTTTAGATGCAACACAGCACAATGATAAAGTGAGCTTCACACGAGCATGATTAGAGACTTTCCATTTTGATATCGGCATGCATGGGACATATCTCACATAATGGAAAGGATGTTCTTTTGGATACCTGCCTCCATCCACCCCGTCTCATCTGTTTTCATACTGAGTGCACTGGATGAGTTTTTAATTTGAAATGCTAATAATTTAGAAGTATAGAAATTGAATGTTAAATCTTACGGGAACAGTACATAAATGAGATCATAGCATGAAAAAAGTAACCTGCATTATGGTCTATCGACTAAGGTACTTTTGTATCCTGGTATATTTAATGCATGACATGACTATACAGCTTGTTGCAATTCAGGCACTCTGCAGTGCCCTATTGTCAGGGAAACTAAAGGAAATCAAATTCTGGATGTTTCTGAATTGCGATCAAATATATCCAAACCCACCTTGAGGATGCAGAGTTTCTAATTTAAAAGTAGTCAAAGAAACTGAATAAATATTATTAAAAATGCATATAAGCATAGTAAGCACCAATTACAATATTACATCAATAGTGCAGTGCATGGACCTTCTTTGAACAAGAGATGTTAACATATCATAAGTCATGCTTCCATTTCCACATCAAATTTGAGTTCATATTGGTTTGGAATCCACAGAAAAAAAGGTTCAATACCAAATGTCACTTCATATTACAGCCAGTTATTCTGACATTAGTTGCTAGTGCCTTTATCCCTTTCACCAACAGGACCAGTGAAAGTGCCTCTGTGTACAATGTGATTTGTTAGGTTGAGAAAAGCTGGTTTACCTTCTGTTCTCGTGTTGATACACTGTTGGTTATGATGTTAATGATGCCAGATGAGCAAGGTTGAAACAGCAGGTGATTGCGGTCAAAAAAAAGAAGAGGAGATAATCCATGGCTGTTATGCACAACTCAGTTTTCATTCTGTCACGCACCTAATTATGCCCTTAAGCAGCAATGTATTGTACTCTGCATGTTTACCAATCCAATTCAAAAGGGAATATCCATAGGTTTTAAACATGTTTATTTATATTTGTTGTTTATGTTTGTGCACCATGCATCCTTTCAGGGTCTCTACCTCAGTGAGGTCATTGCAAACTTGCTGCAGAGCTGCAAGCTTCAATGCAGGGCTTCCTATATACCATAATGCAAAATGGAACCTTAAGTGTAAACTGCAGTCATGCAACATTGAATGTGAGAGTCCCAAAGCATAGCCTTTACACAAGCACTTAGGGCAAATAGTGTACCACAATCCCGCTCCTTTTTTTCACTTAAAGCTACGCACAATCAGAACCTTCATTTGTAGAGAGTTTGTAGAGATTGATTGACTCTCCTAATGGGATGAGATTTTATATGTTAGTTTCTTTGAAACAACGGTATCTTAAGTTACTGTTGTGTCACAGAAACACACTTGAATGTGTTTCAACACACATGTATAATAAGGTGGACGACGTTTGTTTTAAATCTGCCATCCTGCAATCTGTGGGCATTATGACGCACAGCAAAGTGCAGCCCATCTTTTTGCACAAACATTTTGTTCTGTTGCTTAAACCTTTTTTTTTTCTTTTTTTTTTGCTTGTGAGAATGTTCTTTCTTTTTCACTGTGCTTGCTCCCGAGTAGTGCATTGTTTCTCAGCATACTATTCCAGACAGGCTAACTGCAGATAGATTTGGATAAATTATAATGACTACTTGAAAATCTCCAGCTACTGTACATCAATCTATACCAGTACTAAGTATAAGTCACCCAAATGACAGTAAGATTTTGTACTGTACTGTACACGTTTTTTTTTTAAATTTTGTTTGGCACTGTCCTGACAAGGTCCTGTAAAAAAAAATCCACTGCAGTGCTACTTGAATGTCATAGTTGTTTCTGTTGGTGCAATGGCTATTCTTTGTGGTGCTAGTACAGGACTACTATTGCTGTCTTGTTACCATCACACGTTATCTGAAGCATCAGCTGAAGCAAGCCTTCGTTAATTGTTTGGGACAAGACTTTTTCCATTCTTTGATTCTTGTTCCTGTTTTGTTATTGGTGGCTGGTTGGTTAGTTCAGGGCACTGTTTGTCATTTTATTTGGAACTGATCTTTGTACTGTACTGCTGAAGAGTGTCTGCCTCAGGCGAGGTAAAAATTCAAGAGCCTTGCTAGATGTCAGTAATTTATCATGAGAGCAAAAAAGATACACATTTGTGTCAGGGATCTTTAGTTTGTATAGGGTTTCGCATACAAAAGGCACCAATAATACCCAATACCATACATTATATAACTATATATAGAATGATATAAGAAAATTATAGTAGTCTCATAAATGCAGCTATCAGGAAATTGTTCGCTTTGTTCCCAAGTTTCTCGTACGATTGATGCTTGAAAGTAGCGATATGTTTAACATGTCCTACAGGAAACAGCTGAGAGTGAGGTGAAGAAAATATAAATGATACCCCTCACATTAGCAGTGCTGTTGCTACTTTTGCTGTGAGGTCATGTATGGATGGTGCTATGCATTCAATTACCCAACAGAAACATGTATTCTTAACAGCAATAGAATAACAGATTGCCTGTTTCTTAGATGCTTTTTGTAAAAAATAGTAAAACAAATCTATTTTGAATGTCAGAGAAGCTGCGATCACTTGACAGATAACTCACAACAGGGCTGTTTATGTACCAACCTCTTACCCTCTGTTCTGTGACTTTGTAAGGTCAGTGGGGTCAAACGTAGAGGCTGACATTTTATTGAAAGAAACCCGTGAAAAATCCAAATATAGGCTTTGTAATAGTGGCAGTCCCCATTAACCACCCAGATCTGACTGAAGTTGTTTTGCAGTCAGGAACAAAGGCTGGTTCAGTTGAACCTATAACACAGTCCCAAAGGGACAGCCCATAATGCACTTAGAGAGGATCTATCATCAGTTCACTGGACTGATCAGCTGTGTGAGAGAAAGTCAGAGAAGGTGCCTAAAATGTTTTACATATTCATTTGTCTAGCTTACTGTTAGATGTTATGCTTCTGCAAACAAACACGAGTGAAAAGATCTTTAAAAAAACCTGATGACATTAACCCAATTAAACTATAAGATGAAATGTCATGAGGACAAAATGCAATTTAGCTACAATAAGAATTAACCACTATATACTGCAATTACTTATGAAAAACAATTTTAATGTGTGTTTTTTATTTTCCTTTTTTTGTTGTTGATGGCACTGTACCATGACTGATTTAGGAAGAACATGCCATATACTGGAATATCAAAGACAATATGTTCGTCTGGCAAGCCATGATAATGAAACTACTGTATTATGATCAATTGCTATACACTAAATGATATGGACAAGAAGTGTACTATTATTAAAAAAAAAACTATATGGTTTGTCTTTTTGGTTTCAAGAAAAAAAACAAAAAAACAGGATTCATTCAAACACCATGTTCACATTTTTCTCCACTGCTGAACCTACTGCTATAATGTATCTCTACAGAAACCTAGTAATCGCAAAAAACTGCATGGTCGATGGAAGACTGCATGAGTTTTGCCTTTCAAACTGTGGATCAACTATAATACAGTTGCATCATTTAAAAAAAGAAACCCTTGCTTTCATCTGCACCAAGGCTTCCTGTAAGGCCCTGTTCAGAAGTTGTCTTGAGACATGTCCTCTGCTGGATCTCTAAAAAAAAAAGCACCTTAGCGCTGACCTCATCACTAAGACGGCATTGGGTGTTCGAGCCGTTCTCAGCGTCTGTGTGATTTTCAGGTTGTGCTTGCTAGGCTCTGAATGTGAGCAAGGACATTAAGGGCTAGTTTCTCAAACTTTATCTCTATTCTAGGACTGAAACGCTCTTTCAAGTGACATTTTGCCCAATCTTATCTCAGTCTAGACTGTAGTGATACTGTGTTGTGGGAAACATGCCCATCATGTCTAAGCAGGGCCTGTGCCGCACACCCTCCTCTGTACTACATTGGTTTTAAGGCATTCTTGTTTGCGAAAGGTCTTGATATCGGACTGCTTTCTGCCTGCTGAGGAGGCACTGAACAGGATCAAATGTTGGGATGTTGTGTACCTCACTCGCCAAAGGTGATCATTGATGAGAAGATCTTGTCTGTGTTAGAAGTGTGATGGCTATGAGTTTGTCTTTTCTGTGAAGAATGCACATTTAATTTCTAGTAGGGAAGTTTTGGAGCAAAGTGCAAAAAGGACTGTTGAACTCTTCTGCTCTTCTTTTCATCCACAAGCAAACCAAACTCTGATTGTGTTTCTAATCCAGCCGTCATTGTCACGTTGTGTTTACCAAGGATTATGCTACAATGTGTTCAGTTTGTCAGATGTGATCTATGCAAGGGTTATTTGTTTTTATTCTTATATCACTTATGATTTCACCTTACATTAACTTCAATAAATTTTTAAGGATCTGATGGTGTATGCTCATTTCAGCTTGGGATGGGGGTGTATATCTGCACTGTGGACTGCACAAAAAGCTACATAAATAAAACCATCTTGTACACTAAGTTGTCACAGCCCTTTCTGCATTGCGCTAACAGGAGAAATATGCTGCAGTGTGTGTTGTTACGGAGCTTGAGGTCTCAATCTAAATGTGTCCTACCTCTGTATTACAGTACCCTCTCACTGAAGCCATTAGCGGTGATTCACAGGGCTAAGGTAATGGTTCCACACTAATCCTACTGTCCCAAGAGAGGCCCGCTTACCTCTGTCGTTCCCTGCAAGTTGTTACACACCCCAGGGGCCTGAAGAGCTCTCCTCCTCTCTCTGTGCTTCCTCCTGTATTCACACGGACACATGCACATCCTCAAAACTGAGTGTGACTCTGAGGTGTTTGTGAACGTGTTGAGTGTTAAATTTTGAAGTTACTGTGGCTGCAACTAATAATTATTTTCATTAATGATCTATGAAGTGTCAAAAAACAGTGAAAAATGCCCATCACAATTTCTTAAAGACTAAGGTGACAGTGTAAAGTATATTCAGTATATTCATTTGTCTTATCACATAAGACAAAGAAAAGCTGAAAATCCTCACATTCGAGATGCTGGTAGAAGGGAATGTTGTAAAGTGTAGTTGCTGATTAATGTTCTGTTGCCCGACTAATCGATTCATTGACTAATCATTTGTAGAAGTTATCTCTTTAGAGGAGATTTTGAATACTTAGTAAAGTTTAGATTTGGGCATCCAGAGAGAATATAACCATTTAAAGCATACTCTAAAACATCTTGTTTCTAAGAGTGTGATTTTGACAACATGTCAGATAAAACTTCATCATAAAAAGGTCTTTTTATATTAATTATGTGCAGTTGTTGAGGGCAGCAACCCTAAAAAACCAGAACAAACAAACCCATCCAATCATAGAACAGTCAAAGGACAATCAAGCCATGGAACTGATATGCGTGGGTGCAGCTTTTGGGGTGTGATAATGATTCATTGCCACTTCTGTCCTCTGATGGCGTGAAGCTGAATATTTGTGGAGAACATTGGACAGCAGAGGCATCACACTGAATGCTGCAGCTCATCTGTCTCTCTATCTGTCCATCTGTCTCTCTCTCTGTGTGTCTCTGTCCCTTTCAGTTTCTCTGTCTGCCGCAGGCTCTCTGTGTCTGCAGCCCCGCTCTATGTTTGCTGTATGGTGACCTTAACAGAAGTGAGCCTCTTCTTCCTTGTCCTCTGCATTGCCCTCAGGAAATGCAGCACTCCTCGCTCTGCAGGCAGCAGCAGTAAGGGTGGGGTGAGCTGGCGCCTGTCCCACTCTTCTTGCACACACATACTCTCTCTCTCTCAGTCTTTGTCTCTCTCTCTCTCTCTCTCTCTCTCTCCCTCCCTCTGCTGAGTGCTGTGAAGCTCCACTGGACTGTAATAGCACAGAGCATCATGCAGAAGAGGAGCTCAGTCATAACAGAGGATATCACACCTGCTTTTGTTAGTTCTCTCTCTCCGTTGTTGGTACTTATCTTTCATGTTCATACGTGCACACACATAGGCATTCAAAGATCCAACCATGACTGTCAGATAACAGTCTACGAGCTCATGTTTACCTTTTCCATGTCCTCTGTGACCATTTGTAGTGAGCGTGTATTTCTTAAAGCTGCACTAATCAATATTTTATTAGCAATGGAATAAATGACTATGTGTAATGTGAAAGATGTTGCTTGCAGTAAAGAACCCACAGAGACTTATCACCTGACTCTGCAGTTTCCCTCCGCTCTAAGAAGTATTTTAATTCATTGTTGAGGTTTAACCTTTACTGTTTTGGTTCAGTCTCGCCACTCTCATCAACGTCATGTCCAGCAGGCAGCTGGCTCTGATATTAAGCCTACTGTATGCTACATGCCCAACACCAAACAACAGACATGGTTAGAGACTAGTTGGTGGGGAGCATTTGGCAGCTAAATTCAATCATTATGAGCACCTGGGCTTCCCTGGTGCTCATAATGTTATACAGCCCCAACCCAACAAACTGTGATGCACTGTGTTCTGACACCTATCTATCAGAACCATCATTAACTTTTTAAGCAGTTTGAGCTTCAGTAGCTCGTCTGTTGGATCGGACCACAAGGGCCAGCCTTCACTTCCCACATACATCAATGACCCTGTCTCCGGTTCACCATTTTTCCTTC
>NW_023339762.1:12237076-12242966 GCF_004916995.1 Morone saxatilis | reverse complement strand
CCGGGAACACCCCACAAGAACTGCAGTTTTGGAGATGCTCTGACCCAGTCGTCTAGCCATCACAACGTGGCCCTTGTCAAAGTCGCTCAAATCCTCACGCTGTCTATTTCTCCTGCTTCTAACACATCAACTTGAGGACATTATGTTCACTTGCTGCCTGATATATTCCACCCTCTGACAGGTTCCATGATAACCAGATAATCAGTGTTATTCACTTCACCTGTCAGTGGTCATAATGTTATGGCAGATCAGTGTATATACAGAAACATGACTGCAACTGAAAGCTAATGTTGCTCCATAACTGGTAGATGTGTAAACAGGCAACTATTTGCTAACATTCAGGGTTGGGAGGGTTACATTAAAAATGTAATGCGATACAATTACTAATTACTAGTTTAATTTAATCAGTAACCTAATCCAGGTATCATAATATTAAAGTAACTCCATTACTTTTGTATTACCTCAAAATAAAGGCAAGAGAAATATCAATAAGATGACGTCTATTCAGTGAAATGTAACCTTAGAAAAGAAAATGGACACAACAAGACAACAAAACAAGATTTTTAGCATAAAGAAATGTGTCCTCTGCTTGTTTTTCATTGAACACATTCAGGAAGTGGCCTATAGACCATTTTCACAGCTTGAAAGCATAACTAGCACTGTAGTGTGATGTTTCTGCTTTAAAGGTCCAGTTTAGGAGGATCAACTGGCAGAAATGAGAAATGTAATATAATATTCATAGGTAGGTTTTCATTAATATATATATATATATATATATATATATAATAAAGCGAGAGATTTGCAATCTGCAACTACTACTAACTAACTACTGCTAAATGCCACAAAATCCTACACACTGGACCTTGAAAGACAATAATAATGGCAAACATTTTCACCCAGTGAAAGCATTTATTCTCTACAGGCCATGATAATGAAATTGTAATTGTAAAATTAGCTGTAGTTTCACTTGAGACCGGAGTGGTGTTGTGAGACTCATGTTGTAACTGCGCATGTGCATGGTAGTATATTGTTCTTTATTTTCAAATGTGGGTGTTTAAACTTGTATTCCTGCTAATAATCCCCAGTTTTACTAAATGGAACTGTAATCTGATTATGTCTTTTTTTCTGTGACAGTAAACTAATGGATTACAGTTAGCTTTGTTACAGCTGTAAGTGTTTCCCTGTTCTGTCTGTCCCTTTTCCTGCTCTGCTCCCGCTTGCTCTGCGCAGGTGTGCTGATTGCTAAATGAGGCGCACCTGACCTGTAAATGAAGAGTTTAAAAGCTCCTGTGCCAGCACCAGAAGAGAGCAGCTTTTGGAGTCAGGACTGCTGGTGTTCCTGCCTCCCAGCGTGGGATTTTGTGTCGCTTTGTGTCTTTTGATTGTCTTAATTTAGTTAATAAATTCTGTGAATTTGGTTCTTTCTTTCTGTGGTTGTTTTGGGACAGTGATGGAGTGCTGTTCTTGTATCCTGATTAAGTAACTACATGTAAACAGTTACTCCCTAATCCTGCTAACATGTTAGTTGTTTTGTTTTATATTGCAGTTACTTACGAAAAGCATGATTTTGGTTCCCCTCAAATCATCTTATTCCACGCTCTCTGATACCATTATATATACAGTATATTATGTAGTGGCTTGTTCCAACTCTTCACTGAAGCTCTTCAACAGTTACACTAATTCATATTAAAACCTGAGACACACCATACCATCAAAACACATATTCTAAATGTTTATTGCATACTTTTAGACCCATTTTCTCAAAAGTCAACATATTAAACATATTTGGCAGCTCTGGAAGTTCTTCAGGTTTTAACAATGTTTGGCTGCAGTGCATTAGTTTGTACCGACTGCCCCACCCTGGGTCAGTAAGGTTTAAAGTTGTCTTGTTTTCTTGTCAACAAAAAGACCAAAAACTAAAAATGTGTTTTTTACTTCTCCAGTTTGTCTGTGGTTCCTACTGAAGGCATAAATTAAAGTATAGTTTTATAAAACAGCTGGACACTAGGGCTTAGTAAACATTACTCAAACAGAGGTAAACTGCATTTGTTGGGGACTATTTTCAGCTGATTCTCTGCTGCTCTAGTAAACAAGATTCTCCCAGCACAACAATGTGGCTCATTGATTTGTTTCAAACATTTTTTGGACAAGAATGCTGGTCTATGTCACAGAGGAATACGGTACTCCAGGCTTTGGCTACACAAACAATATTTATTAGTAGGATCAGCTCATTGTTGGTTTTGGCCTCATCAGGGATTTGTTGAAACACCACCTGACTCATCCTTGAGAAAGGTGACTTTACTTACTCACTGATGGATGTTTATTGGACGTTTCAGGTCAACATATGCACCAAGGTTGTCAGCCCTCACATGCAAATGAGAAGCATGTAAGTGAAACTGTGGTTTAAGCCACTGTCTTGGTAATCCCTAATCAGTGTGTTGGACTAATTGAGGTGCTGTCGGTCAGTGGTGCAGTAGGCCTCCGTTGAGATTAACGCTCCCCTGCTCGTCCACCCTCTACACTCTGTCTTACAACTGCCTGAACACGTCTCCTTGAATGAAAAGTTATCCCTTAGAAAAAGGAGGAATGAGTGCTTACAGCCATGCCTGCGTGCAAATGTAATGTGGCCGGTGCGCTCATCCCCTCACAGCCTCTGTCTTTCATTCTCTTTCACACACACACACACACACACACACACCACACACACACACACACGCACAAACACACAAACGATGGCTGATTTGTCTGAGTCAGGCCTCTGGCTCACTTGATTTTCCCCGATCGATTACTTTGAAGACAGACACTCATCCCATATCCCTTGTACAAAAATGCCATGCCATTCCTGTTGATGTCATGCAAAAACTTTCTCAAGGGCCTTTTCATTGTGGTCCAATCAGCTGTGCATGCACAATATCATATGATTACTGTATATCAAATCACCAGTGTCCTCTGGTGTCGGTTTTATCGCTGTGTAAAACCATTACACTGAGATGCCTCTGCACAGAAGTCCACCTCTTCCAGCCTCATCTACAGTAGGCTCTAAATGTTAACAATGTGCAAAATAGCTTGGGCAGCATTATTGGATCTTCTTTGCTTGAGCCAAAGCCCTTGGGCCTAACACCACCCCACCCCCAGGTCCAAGCCCACCAGCCTCTCTTATCCCCCCGATCCCCAAGGCCCTCTCTCTGGCCCACTTCCTCTTTGCATTACCTCCATCAGGCCAGGCTGCTGACACACTTGTTTAATAATTAAGGGCACGTCCATAATTTCCTCATCCTTGTGGAAGTCCACAAATGGTCTCTGTGAAACTCAGGCCAGTTAAATGTACCTCTTTCCCTTGGGCCACTGACAGCCCTACAACCGTGCAGCGATATAGAGGTGATACAATCTAGTAAAAGGTGGTGGTTGTATGATCAGAAGAAATGATTAATTACCCACTGATCTATTTATCAGTTCATTCGATTTCCACTGATGTAGACACACTCACACAATATGTAGTATGGTGTCTGTGCTTTAGGGATCGTGTGTAAAGGAGATCATTGATTATAAACAAGCATCAGTATGTCTGTTGGTCCACCATCCCTCCATGTTTTCCTTTAAACATCAGCATGCTAACATGCTCAGAAACACAATGAGTTTACCGAATGGTTTCACCATCTTACGTTTTGTGTTACGCCTTGCAAAATTTTGTTTTATGTACAACTGCCAACATTAGTACAAACTGAGCTAATACAATGAGGTTTGGCAAAAGTAATTTTGGTCATTTTTCGAAACTTTATGACCTGGTTGATGGGAGATGACGTCAAACGGCTACAATATGTGCTCTCCTCACATCCAAACCAATAAACAAAAAAGAAGGCTTTGATGACGTTGTGAAGTAGCGTGGACTCCATGGGAGTTGCTGTCTTCACCCACCATTGCGCCGTCACTACAGTCACTTCCTCCCCAGTTAGGCATTCCTTTCAGGTTTCATGCCAGTTTAGGAAGGTAAACCTAAACTGTCATGTAACCGCAGACACTGCGAATAAAGTAGTTTTCCCTTACAAAATCAACAGTGTTTCTCCGTGATGTGTCCGCGGGGACAAAAAGACGTCCTGGAGGGGGCTTTGAAGGCCCGAGCTGCTGCTAGTGCTGACCAGCGCTCATTTTATCGGGGACTAACGTTAATCTACTCCCAGACCTTCCAGGCAAGTACATCTTTCGATCCTGCGGTTAAACTACACAGTGTAAGAACGACCAAGGCGGTCGTAGAGGAAGGGCGCGCGGTGCATCTGCTCGACAACAATCTGGCTAGAAAACTAGATGCGACAGGAAGAGTCAAGCGCACAACCTTCCCTGATGCATGCAGCAACGGGGAACATCTAAATGCATTGATAGAGGCGATCCGTCCGCAAGGCAGTGTGCGGCGATTGCACCGTGAAATAACATACAGATTCAGTTAGGCTTGTGAACACCGGTGGTTGGAAAACATTTGGGATAATATAATTATATACTAAATACCGCCACCTCGCAACAAAGGACAGTCCAACTCCAAGTGTTTAAAGAATTGCTCAGCAACGGCGTGGCGACATTCTCAGCCAGCACATCTCATCAGGCATCTCTTTGAACAAGTTTCAGTTGTTCATCCTGGAAAGAACCATCGATCGTCGTCAAAGTGCCATCGGCCGGAGTGCCATCCAACCTAATTTAGAGCCGTAGAAATAACTTTAATACTGTATAAAACAAGGTCATGGCCCGCATCCGAAGAACCAACCCACCAAAGTCTGTCAGGGATTCATGCCTCGATCAAGGGATCACAACATAAAAACACTTCATCGGCTCCGAGAAACACAAAGTGGTGGACCGAGCTCACACCATTCACGCGTCTCTTAGGCGTTGTGCTCCCTTTCTGTCTGCTCCCTGTCCCTATGGCACTTCTGGAAGGCTTTTAATACCGCTGCAGCGCTGCGAAGCCACTACAGCCACTTTGTAATTTATTTGTATGTTATGTATGTGTTAATGTACTGTTCTTATGGCTCTGTTGTAAAAGCACTTTGGGGTACCTGTTCGCGGCTCACTTGAAAGGGCTAGTAGACGGAAGAGAGCGACCGCGACGACTCTGCTTGCATTCGCTGACCGCCCCGTTTCACCAAATCTCTGAACCTCCTAAACAATAGCAGAAATATCTCACCCTTAACAGTGATTTGCCTAGTTAAGTTTTAAGCGAGCTGAAAATTTCTTGTAAATATGGACATCTTTCTTTCCCTATTCACTCTATCCTGCTGTGGTGGAATCTGTTATCAATGAATCCCCAGTCTGGGAGTATCCGTCCATTGCGGTATCAGGCGATGTGGATCTCCAGTCTTTACCATGGCTCCTCCCCCGGCGCGCCGCGGCGGGCCAGGGGTGTACAGCGTGACTTGTCTGGGGAGAAAAATTCCAAAACTCTATCACCCGAGACGCGGACCGGCGCGCGCGGGGCGCGCGGGGACCTTGCCTGCTTCGAAGAGATGGAGACATCACCGGGGCGCCGGCACGACGCGCCCGCGAAGAGGCTGGAAAACTATAAAAACCACAAAAAGGACTATCATGAAGCGGCCCTGCCTTGAGAGTACACACAACCTGAGTCCGTTTGGTGGTTTGGGCCCCGCCGCCGCTTGTCTCTGTAATTGCTGGAAGAAGCAGGTTTCAAGGCAGCTTGATAAGTTTTACCTGGGGTTTTTGCGCTGTTTTCCCCTTTAGGTTGTGGGCAAAAGTAACAGATCTTTTAAAGGAAGAGGAAATTAATTTCTTAACCAAGATTATGGAGAAGCATTTATACACTCTCAATGCTGGCACAAATTAAATATGACGCTTAGCTTTAGCACAAAGACTGGGACATGGGGTACAGATAGCCTGGCTCTGTGGATTC
>NW_023339762.1:12236712-12237051 GCF_004916995.1 Morone saxatilis | reverse complement strand
GTTTACCATGTTTCACCATCTTAGTTTTGTGTTAGCTTGCCAAAATTTGTTATGTACAACTCAACATTAGTACAAATGAGGCTAATACATGAGGTTTGCAAGTATTTGGTCATTTTTGAAACTTTGACCTGGTGATGGAGATGATTAAACGTACAATATGCTCTCCCTCCCCCCCAAACCCCCCCCCATTTTCCAAGACAAATGAACAAAAAAGAAGTTTGATGACGTTGTGAAGTAGCGTGGGATCATGGGAGGTTGCTGTCTTCACCACCATTGCCGTCACTACAGTCAGCTTCTCCCAGTTAGGATTCCTTCAGTGTTCATCGTTTAGGAAGGTAA
>NW_023339762.1:12235380-12236687 GCF_004916995.1 Morone saxatilis | reverse complement strand
CTCAACCTAAACATCCACTTCCAAGTGTTTATAAACACCATTTTTAAGGGTGGAATTTTAACAGATTATTCTTTAAACGGGTTTAGTGTTCATCCTGAGAGAGAACACGCCCCGCCGCGATGAATGTGCTTCACAAGTGTCCATGGCCAATCCATCCGAATAACTTCATTAACGTACTTCGTATAGCTGTGCTACCCGCGGCAAGGGTCAGATGGGGATCACACACATCTGTAGGATTCATCCTCTAGGGATCACAATAACAATTCAATCTGAACCAACACCCCGGGGACCATCAACCATTACTGTCTCTTAGGTGTCCTCCTTCTGCTGCTCCTTCTACCTGCATTTCTCGAAGGCTTTTAAACCCTGCCAGCGCTGCAGCACTACAGCACTTTTAATTCTATTTGTATGTTATGTATGTGTATGTATTGCTCTTATGGCTCTGGTGTAAAGCACTTTGGGCTACCTTTCGGCTATCTGTAAAGGCCGTATCAAATAAACTGGATTTGATTTACCATCTCTGACCCTCTAAAAAAAGCAGAAATATCTCACCCTAACAGTAGATTTGTTCCTAGTTTAAGTTTAAGTACTGAAATTTCTTGTCCAATATGACATTTTTTTTCCGTATGTCACCTCTGTCCTGTGCTGTGGTGGAATCTGTTATCAATGCTCCCAGTCTGGGATATGTCCTTGTGGTATCAGGCGATGTGGATCTCAGTTTACATGCTCCTCCTGCCCAGTGTGCAGTGTCAGCGTGCTTGTCTGGGGGAGAAAATTCAAAACTTAACATCAACGAAACCGGCGCTGTGACCTTCCTGCTTCAATTACATCACTGCACAGCGCTCAAGGAGGCTGGAAAATATAAAACCACAAAAGGATATCATGACGGCCCTGCTGAGATACACACAACCTGAGTCTCGTTTGTGGTTTGGGCACGCTTGGTCTCTGTAATGCTGGAAAAAGGTTTTAGCAGTTGATACCTTTAGGGTTGGTGGGAAAAGTAACGATCTTTTAAAGGAATAGGAAATTAATTTCTTACCAAGATTATGAGAAGATTTATACCACTCTCATGTCTGCACATTAAATATGACGCTTAGCTTAGCACAAAGACTGGACACTGGGGGTAACAGATAGCCTGGCTCTGTCTAAAGAGCTTATTAACACTAATTAACATTCAGGCCAAGAAACCCCACAATTGATCATATTTACACTCCAGTTTTTGTACAGATTAAAGAAATTATATACATGGGTTAATTAGTGAGCTTTAGAAGTTCTGGGAGGCTGATTTTTACATTTAGTGCCTATTT
>NW_023339762.1:12232264-12235305 GCF_004916995.1 Morone saxatilis | reverse complement strand
TATCTAACTATTTCATTAAATATAATACAGTCTGAAAATCCCTCATCTAAAGTCTCTCCTGCTGTACCTTATTGATTTGGTATCAAACCAAAAACTTCTTATAGATCTTAACATATTGCAGCATTTGATGTTCAGGCTAAATATTAATGACACATAAATAACTGTCACGTCTTCAAGAGAAAACACCAAAAGAGGAAAATAAAAACATGAATGGGATGTTTTTTTCCCCGTGAGGTTACTGGACTTTGTTCGACACAAACCACCGTCCATGTTGCACTACATACAGACCCCATACAGCAGAGTCTTTACATATATACAATGATTGAGGAGCATGTCAGTTTTCCAGCCAAGGACACATTAACTGGACTGCTGGTGGAATTTACTGTAAAGGCTTGTGTGGGTCAGTTGAGAGTTGTGCACACTGCAAAAAATATCCACCTCATTGAGTCATTTTGTCTCTCTAAATAATAGAAAGAAAGAAAAAGAAAAATGTCCCAAATATGGTGAAATAATTTGAGTGTTAGTTAAATGAAGTGATAGTGCCTTTTTCTTTATTTCTTGTTGCGTAATATTGCCACTTGTCTGAAGAAAATGTAAATGCAAAGCCTTGCAGAGAAGTGAAATTATTGTGCCATGTTTCAGTGATATCAACATTTAAGTTATTGTGTAAGTTCAGAGCGTATAGGAGAAACAACGTCTAACTTGTGAATAATTACAGTTTTTTTGCTTGAAAAAATGACTTAACCAATTATCAAAATAGTTGCAGATCCATTTTCTGTTGACCAAGTAATCAATAAATAGACTAATTGTTTCAGTTCTACTTTTAATAGTTTAATAGGAAACCACCTAACTTGTGAAAATGTTAATTTTTTGCAGTGCAGGCTGCTCCACTGGTGAGAGAGCCTGTCAAAGGCTGACAAATGGAGAGAGTGCTTTCTGCTGAGAGCCGTCCCTACAGGTTTCCCATGCAGGCAGCCGGACCAGGGCCAGGAAATTATTATACATATATACAGTATGTATATATATCATCCACCATCAGAATGTTGTCATATAAACCACAGGACCTCAAAATGTAAATTCAGATTGTCCTCCTCAGGGAAACACGTGAAGGTTTGAAGTTAAACAACTGCATTGTTCATACAGGACTTCAGTCAGTTTAAGCAACCTAAAGAAAAACAGCTTTACAGATTATGGTGAGAGAAACTGAACTCATTCTCCTGTACTTAGATCACTTCACCGGCTTCCAATACAACACAGAATTGATTTCACTGTTTACAAATCACTTAATGGTCTGGCTCCTAAATACATCTCCGACCTGCTCACTGCTTACAAACCCTCAGATCATCACACACGGGTCTCCCAACCAAACCCATGATCCAAAGTAAACCTGGTGAAGGTGCATTAAGTCATTATTGTAGTATTATTAGTGCAGTCTTTTAAAAGCAAGCTTACCTAGTGGGTATGTCTATGTTGGTGGGTGGGCAGGAGATGGATAACTGTAATGTATTTAGATTTTAGATTTAGATTTTGCTCATATTTGTTGTGTGTGGAGCACATTGAGCTTACATTATATAAAACGTGCTATATAAACTATATAAACTCAGGGGTCCAAGAGGTCAGTTGGTCCCTAGACCTGTGCCAGAGCTCAGTTAAAGGGGCAGTTTACCCCCAAATCAATTCAAATTAGCGATCACAATCTTTAGACATGCTAGTGGTGCGTGTGTGTGTAAGTAACTGATCCCAATCAGAGTCTTTTAATATTGAGTGTCTACCAACAAAATCAATTATCAGTCAATTATCGTTGTTTATTTTCTCCTTCATATCACAGTTGCACAACATGCTGATGCTACAGGAACATTTAAGCAATTTAAATCAATTAGACAGCAGAATGGAATAATAATTATGGGATGCTCCCTCTCCTCTAGTAATTTTCACACATTCCCTTAAGAAAATATAAACTGCATCTCAGGCTTTCATTGATGGTTTCACATATACAGCATGTACACACTGCATATTATATTGTGTAGTATATCTGTGCAGAGGGATCTGTTCTCTCCAGTGTGAATGAAATACTGATGATCAGGTACTGCAGCACCTGAGAGCTCTGGTTCGTCAATGTCACAGACGTAAAATAAACTATGCATCGTTTGAACTCGTTTTGTGTTTCTTTTAGTCCACAGTCACCTCTGTGTTACTGCATACGGACTCATAATCCATCCATGCCTCACAGTACAGACAGCTTACGCTTAACAGCAGCCACTGCAGCTACTGTGCCCTCTCCACATGCCCTCATAGCTGCAGTCCTCAAGGAAAGCAAGATTTCAGCAGTTTAACAGCCCGAACCCCCACAGAGGACAGCTCTGTGGAAAAGAGTGAAAAATCAGGGCTTTTTCTGCTTGACCTGAACACCTGAACAGTCAAATGCTGTTTGCAGACATTTATTTGCAGATACTCAGCATATTTTAGTTAGATATTTACAGTGGATTTGAAGTCACAGAGTTTCACCACTTTCTGGTGCTTTAAAATTAAATAACAATTATTTTCTGCTGTTTGACCCGGGTGTTTGCACTATGCAACTAAAAGGTTATTCATCTCTCTAAATTACCTCTAACCTCTTTTGCTTTATCATTCATCCTCCTTCCCCACTCCTCCCCTTTCCCCTTATGATAATGAGCATGAATATGCAGTTTCAGCAAAGCAAGCTAATCAATAAACTAATAATTTGTTTTCTGCAACACTGTCTGTCACAGAGCACTTAATAATTAAATCCAACATGCTTTTTGGCAAATTCTGCGCCAGTTTTTTTCCTCTTACTACAGCAGAGAAAAAGGCCCCAAACGCAGTTATTTTCTGTAGATGTAGAAAATAAAGAGGTGGTGAATGTGTCAGGTATGCATCATCACAAAGATACCTCCAATATGTTTCATTGCAGTGTCTGCATGAGTGTGTGTTGGTCCAGGAACACTCTCAGCACAGCTCCCCCCCCCCGTGTTGCTGCTGACTCATTGTCACAGCCCTTGAATCTGCTGCCTGCCTGCGTT
>NW_023339762.1:12170063-12232164 GCF_004916995.1 Morone saxatilis | reverse complement strand
GGGAGGTGGCCGTCGAGGAGGCCGGTGTGAAGGGGCTGAGGGGTGGGCACTGATGAGCCGGCCGGGCCGTCCATTTCTGTGAGCGCCTGCAGGGACTTGAGCCAGTGTGGTGGGTTGTCGTCCTGGAGACAGTCTAAACTGTTTCCTGCTGAGGCTGGGATCCCTGAAGGGGGTAGAGGGAGGCAGAGAGGAGTCACAGAATGAATAAGTGATGACAAAAATGAAAAAGAAAGTTTTCAACGCTGCAGTAAATACAAAAATGGTGAAGATAATTTTATTTACTTGATACCTTTTGGTGTTTTGTTGGCCTTCTGGTACTAGAAGTTACTCTGTGTCGACTTTAATTATTATTATTTTTCTTTTTTTACATTGTTAACTATTTATTTACACATACAACTGAGAAAAATACGCAGATTAATCAAAAAAAAAAAAAATAGTTTGCATCCCTTATTCAATTTACGATGGTGCAAAACAGTATCTGGAATCAGAAAATGTTAATTCTTGCTTCATAAATATCCTAGAGAATGAATCAAATATCAAAACTATTGTTGATTCGTATAACTGCGTAATCATTTCAGTTACTTTCTACCTGTGATTATAGCAGGATCCATCCAACTGGCTGTGCCGTCCCAGCTCAGGCTGTGTGAGATGCCTGCTGGCCCTGCCGGCCCACCGATGTGGTTAACACTGTTGGAGGATGAGGAGGATGAAGAGGAAGAGGAGTTTGGGAGGCCCGCAAAGTTGATATTGATGTTGGGCAGGAGAGCTCTCAGGCCGTCCTGCCACTCTTTCACATTTAAGCCGTCTATAGAGCCACTGTTTTCTGCAGGAGAGGAGAAGGAAACAGATATGTCAGTTCCTCACACAGACTAGTGGTTAAGCTGCAGAACTGCATCCACCAGTGTTTCTGTTTCCTCTGTAAGCTCAATAAACGCTAATCAAAACAAGTATCGCAACGCCGCGTGGCAGTGTACATATACTGTTCTATTAACCAACATCATCAACACATCTCATCTCTGTTTTAACATGCACAGCTTCCACAGGACACAGAAAGGTGCCACAGTGACCCAGGTGTCTGGTACCTGAGATGGGGATCCCTCCCAGCCCTGTGTTGTGCTGAGGGGGCAGATTCAGGTCCAGGAAATTACTGTGTGAGGCAGCACTGGTTAAGTGGTTCAAGTGTGGGAGGTTATTTCGTGTGGGGACGCCCATCCAGGGGTGTCTGGCGGCTTGCTGCTGTTGACTGCCCTGGCTGTTCTGACTGCCGGGGAAACTGAAGGAGCTGTAGATGGCTCTGTGGTGGAGCTGGGGGAGTCGTGGCAGGCTGCTGGGGAAGTGGTGAGAGGCGCCGGGGTTAGGGTTGGGGGGCAGCAGGCTGGGACCATGATTGCTCCCTTGGCCGAACGGCCCAGGGGACAAGGGGCTCTGGTCCTGCACCGACAACTCCTTCTCTATCAGGTCGGCCAAGGCCTTGCGGGTGACGTCGAAAGGATCGAAGCCCAGATCATCGTCCTGCTGTTTGCTGGACGAGCCGAAGCCAAAGGCCGCTTGCCAGTCTGTCGAAGAAGACACTGGTATTGTGTCTGCGAGGAAAGAAGAGAAACAAATTACTGGAGCTGTAGCTGATGGGAGAAATTCTCAACTAGTCACAGGATTTATTTGACCAAGTCGTTAGATGACATGAAAACCATTCTTCTATATCAAAGTTTATGTAAATACTTAAAGATCCCCCTCCACTCATAAATGCAAAAGAGGTGTTTTCCTCTACTGAAGATGTCTGTACACTTCCATAAAATCTGCGATTCAAGCTAGATTTGGTACGTAACAAATTCAAAAGCCGTTTGCTGTATAATATACAAATGCCACAGCAGAGAAACCTGAAACCTCCAGAGCAGAGCAGTACCGAGAGCGAGAGTTTGCACTAGCATAGTGAATGTTATGAACACGTTGTAACATCGTAGCAGATATCCATGTATGTTTTTACAACCACTAATGCTGTGTCAACACTGCCTCCCTCTTTCATTCGTCCAACCACCTTCTTGTAAAGGTCGGCGTTGTGATGTTTGCACATATCCAAAAACCTGTTGGTATCTATGTCTTTTATAATGTTTGCAAACTGTTGGTTTGTTTACAACGCACAGAGTTGACCAGAAACAGGCCAACTGCAGTAAAACCCCAAATGAGACATTGTTACATATCAATCAGAATCAGAATCAGAATCAGAAATACTTTAATAATCCCAGGGGGAAATTATTTAAAAGAATGCACCTAAAATCCAAATATCATCGCCCTAACCCTAGTAGTATTAATAGAAGAAGTATTAATTCAAAAATGCTTCATGGCCTTTTTAGGAATATTCCAAATGGAATAAGCTGTTTACATGACTCCTCTCAACTGCGGAATATATTTGGAATTAAAGTGGAAAGTTAGTGTGCATATAAACACAGTCAATGCGAGTAGATGAGCTACCAGCCCCTTTTCAGTTTTTTTTTTTTTTTTTATGTTAACAAAAATATGAATTATGGTATTTTACATACTTGAAAAGGTTTCAGGAGTGGAACTTTAATGTTTCTTATGGTTTTACCTTTCCATTCTGTCCATTTAACTTCTAAAATTCTTCTTTATTTGATTCTTTCATTGTTTTCTTTACTTAAATAAAAAAGTGGATCATATTAAATTAACACTCAAACTGGCTATTTGATATTATTGTTCTTTCTAAGATGAATGGCATCAGGCAGAAAGATTTTTTAAAACCCACACACGTCAACACTATAGGAGTGAAGGAGAAGCATCAATCAGTATCACTGATGTCTTATAGCCGTTTTCCCATAAGAAAATGTTTATTGACTAAATCTGAATATGACAAACTAGTTTTATTATCCAGGGCTCTGAAGCAGAAAATGCCTAAATTAATGAGACACCACTGTTAACGTCAATATAAATTGTGTACAATGATATTGGCCATTAAAACAAATAGTCAGAATAAAGCAGCTGCAGGTCAACCAGTTGTTTGAAAACTAACTACACAACCAATCAGGTACTGAAGACATAAACCGTTTAATTAAATCTCTATTGTACCTGATGCGAAGAGGCTCTGTGGTTCAGGGGTCATGGGCCAGTCAGAACTGCCGCGAGGGGAGCTGGGGAAGGGGGGCAGGCCTGCGGGGAGCGGGTTAGGATGTCTGAAGTTACTGTTGTCTGAAAAGAGCGACTGAGACTCAGCTGCCGCCCCCTCGAAGGGTGAACGGGCTGTGAGGTCTGACACGCTGATGGGCACCACAAGGCTCGGCTTGGTTAAACCCGGGGGAGGAGAGGGGGAGTCACTGGTGGGCATCTGGACAAAGAGATAGGAGAGAAACGCTTGTGAGATTGCCATTCTCAGACCAGATTCATCTTCATTGACCAAACAGGTCGAGGGCTCTCTACCTGTTGTAAAAGCTCGCCATTCACCATTCCGATGGACTCTGGAGGTTTGTCACAGGGACTGCAGATAGACAAGTGACAAATTTAGATACATGTAAACAAGAAAATGCTTATTCAAAGATAAACAAAATCATTTTCTTTAAGGAAAGGTCGGTGCTTTTGTCGGAGCAGTTTATATTACCTGTTACTGTCACAGTTAGAGGAGAAGGGGGAAAGGGCAGAACGCTGGCCAGGACCCAGCTCTGTTTCTAGCCCATCTGAAGTAATAACTTCTTGGTCTAGATAGTCTAGCAACGGAGGAGACTTGCGGTCCTCTGAAAGCCCATTGGCCAGTTTGTTATGTCCTGACAGTGTCGGCCACCCATCTTTACCATTGCTACTGTTGGTTCTGTTGGTGGGAGAAAAATCAAGCTTAGCACAATAATCAGGTTGGAGGTAATAAGAGGAAAGAAAATAAATAAAAGACCAACCTCTGTGTGGAGTTTGATTTACTCTTTGACTTCTCTGTTCCACATGCTGGAGGTTGTAGAAAGCTAGGGTTAATTTTATAGAGATCTTGGAGGAGTTTCTGCTCATACTCTTGATGTTTTCCCGCCTAAAAACAAATGACACAGCGTGAGTCGACTTATTTTTGTTATTACTCATAGCATAAAAATGTGTTCACATTTTAGAAAGAAAAACAACTATTTTACCTGCATCTCCTCTTTAGTAAAGCTAGCTGCTTCATCCCCCAGCTCATGTAGATACATACAATCAGGTTTGGGACACTGCATACTTTTAAGGAAGTAACTGCAGTACTTTGTTGTGCCTAAAGAAGCCTGTAACAGAGAGACAGAAAGAGAAGCTTTAACAAAATGATGAGAACATTTCTAAATACAATTCAAAGCTTTAGGGATTTTATTTCTAGGACTTGTAGTATAATCTTAGTATTGTACATTACAGGTTGATTAATGTAAGGATGTTTATGTTTTACAAACAAAGAGAACTGAGAAAAACATGGTTTATGCAAATAAAACTGAAACACACAAGATCAGCACAAAGTAAAAATGATGAATTTATTGTGGTCAACTTCTTACCTTGAGTGTTCTGCCATCAACAACCACATTGTTCACACACTGTATTGCTCTTAGAGCATCTTCAGAGCGGATGTAAGTGACATAAGCGCTGGCACTAGGCCCCTGAAAAAACACAAACTTTAAGTAAACATAGAGGTCAAACAGATCTACTGTAGCTGTTTAGTTCTATTTACAGTGTCTTTAAAGCGATGCAGTGAATAATTATTTCTATTATTGATGTTTGAACAGTAAAATCTTGGTATTTCTGTATTTGTAAACAACCCAAGGTTACACATTTTTTGCTTTGTTAAAGGCAAATAGTTCTTCTGTTATAAAAATAGTATTGATGAAGTTCTATTAAAAGATCCAGTGTGTAGGATTTAGTTGGATCTAGTGGTGTAGTTGCAGATTGCAACTCCCACCGTTCATCCTCTCCTTCCAAGCGCAAAGAAGAAACTATGGTGACCGCAAAATGCACAAAAACAATAATCTGGAGCCAATGTTTTGTTTGTCCTGTAGAAACACGGCGGTTTAATATGGCAGACTCCATAGAAGGCGATCTGTGGCGTTTGTAGATAAAAATGGCTCATTCTAAGGTTACAAAACATAACGATACTTATTTTTAGGTGATTGTACACTAATGAAAACATACCTATGAATATTATATTCCACTTCTGCCAGTAGATCCTCCTAAATGTTACACACTGGACCTTTATTGTTTATGAACATCAATTTGATCCAACCTCTTACCTGTGAACCGGCGTAAGATGTGCTATTGTTGATGACCACTTTATGGATTTTCCCAAACCTCCCAAAATACTCTGGTCGTTTTAGGACCTGTGGGCACAATGGAAAAAAAATATAAATATAAAGTGTTGGTTCCAGCTCTCTCATAGACAACATAAAACACAAGCTTGACACGAGGCTTCGGTGAGACCTTTCACTGAGCGACCTTTAAATGGGCATTATAATCGTTCCCTATCAAAGTATTCATGACTTTCACTATTTCTGCTCATATCAGAAAAGCCCAAGATAAATCTAACAGCTAACGCCTTCTGTTTGTTAAAGCATTATTCACATTAAGCTAACATACCGACACTCAGGTAGCAATAAGTCACTGAGCTGTACTCACCTCCGGGTCGGCGAGTCGCTGCGAGAGCCCCACCACAAACACCAAGTTTCTCTGGACCACTCTGACGCTGGCCAGATGCTTGCGGTTTTCTGTCACCTTCTGCTTTTTCTCGTTCTGTTTCTGCTTCTTTTCGTTCTTTATCCTTTGGATCTCTTCCTGTGACAGAGGCTTGTATACAGCGGGGTCCTCTGGGTACGGCTACAAAAGCACACAAACAATTTAGTTATAAAGTGAGATATCCACCATTAAAAAAATATATTATGTGACTTTGCAAATGACAAATAACTGAGGCCTTTAGATGTCAATATGAGAGTTCAACAGGCTTCACTAACCAAACAGCTCAGGCTGTAAATTGTTGTTGAACTGATATTTTAACTAACAAGCTACTTGAGGAGGGGGATCAAAAGCTTATCTCCACCCTATTGTTTGCATTTGGACCGTCAACATCCTCATCTCCATTTTCCCAAACACATCCTCTCTGTTGAAAGTTGTAAACGAATTTGTCTCTCTTGTATTCGTCTCATTGTGCCGCTCACCTTTCTGCAGGCGGGGCAGAGGCCATTCTCGTCTGTGCGGATGCGATGCCAACAGAAGCGGCAGATCTGATAGCCGCAGGTGCAGGGGAAGAAGTTGACGTCATCGATCTCCAGAGGCTCCATGCACAGAGGGCACTCCATGGGGTCGTCCTTCATTTCAGGGCTGTGGGACATCCTATGGCACGGGGCGGGCGAGTGTTGAAGCTGGTCACAGAGCACTGGGCTAAAAAAAGACAAAAACATACAAAGGCAAAGGATAAGAGCTCCTTCGTGACACGACTGGACAATATGCTCAAACTTCTTCGAGGTGTTAATTCAACTGTGCAGTCCTTTTGGAAGCTGCAGTTTCTGGTAGCGTCGAACTGCGTTGTGCTGTACGCAGAGATGTTGCTGATTGTTTCGTCTGTATCATTGAGGGTGCAATAAATAACAGGAACTCCTCTCGGTACATGACAGAGATGCAACCATTTGTTGATGGACAGAATTTAATCGGCAGGTATTTTTCGATTCATCACAACATTTAAAAAGCTACAGCGTCAAAAAACGATCCAGTTTCCAGCCACTTAAATGTGAATTATTTTGTTATTTTAGTCCTCTGTGATAGTAAATTGAATATCGAGTGTTGGTCGCACAAAACAAGCAATCTGAAGCAGTCACCTTGGGCTGTGGGATATTGTGATGGGTCGCAAAGCCTTTAAATTATCATAAAAAAAACTGTTTCAACAAAAACTGAACAGAAAACGTTACAAATAACTATATCTCAGGAAATTTGGGTTTTGAAGGACTTATATACAACACAAACACACACACATTATAGAATTACTGCATTAATAGCTAGTGTGATATAAAAAAAAAACACATCTTTGATGTATGACTCTTATAAAAGAAGCAGAAACCTCGTACCATGTTAAAGTATAATGCGGATTTTGGTGTCTTTCAGGAGGGTTGACAGTAATAAACTCAGCGTCGATGAATGTGACAGGGAAATTAAACAACTGTTTTTTTACAAATGACACGTCTACTGTCAGCAGACACCTCAGAGGCAAACCAACAGCTGAAAGGGACAGTGGATACTTAAATCAGACACAACAGAAAACATTTCAATCGCCTGGCAGCAGCTGCTAAATAAATACCATTTTTTTTTTTTTTGCTGCTTCACTTCGCAACATATCAACCGATTAGTGAAGCCGTGCACACAAAAGCCAGAACCCCCAGTTAGCCGTGCTGGTCCCGTGTATCTGCTCTGTCTGGTGGATCGTACATTGTGACAGATGTTATTTGACTGACGATAGGGGCTAAGCTACCATTAGCCGCGGATTGGTGGAAGAAGCCGGTCTAAGTAACAGCTCCAGTATCCGGAGCAACTCGTCAATCACAAAGACCAAAACACACACGGGTTAAAAATCAACTCCGTATTGACGCCGAAGCGCTCACAAAAACGCCATAAGGTGAACGCTTTCGCCGACACATTCACTGACAGCTCGGTGTTTTCTGGCTCAGCGCAGCTAACATGCTACATCACCAGCAGACGGTCGGTCGGTCGGTATCAGCTCAGGACGCGGCCTGCAGGCTAACGCTGCTCTGGACAGAGTTTGTGCCAGTATCAACAACTCACACTGCCCTCACGACACTACAAGTACGCAGACAGCGGTGTAATAAGCTTGAGGGTACTTCTGTGTCCAGTGTGTTAGAATCGTGACAGATACAACCACCCCGTTTTTATATTTATTGAGGGAGAGTAGGAGCTAACGTTAGCGGTACTTACCCTGTCCGTATTTAGCTTAGATTCCTCTCCAAGGGAGTCACACCAAATTGGGCGGGGACTGCGAGCCAATGTATCTGAAATGTCCAAATTTCTGTCAACAGTCACATAAGATAGCTGTAGGTGTGTTGTTCTGTTGTAATTAAAAGGCTACAAGGATGTTTTGCCCCTTTCTTTTCTTGGTATTGTAGAGACAATTTACGCTCTAACCACCATCTTAGCTAGCATTAAAGTAGGGAGGAGGGAATGGGGCAAGTGTTCAGTGCGACTGAGTCTGCGCACATGCACAGATGCTTTCTGGGAAATTGAGTTTTTTTTGTGTGTGTGGCGATTTTAAGCATGAATCAGTGACCCATTTCCTACAAACAGGTAAAAGGTGGTATTTAGAATTAAATACCAAAATGTACCGCAATGACCTGCATTTTTGAGGTACATGTCCTTTTATTTATTATTTTATTTTCCCCGTCCACTTAAAAAGATGTTTTTCTTCATGTTTTTACAGCTCCACTGTACAGAATGATTTATGTGCAGAGTGGAAAGTTTCTCTGTTCTCATTGAAAATCAGATTTTAAGGGACGGGGTCCACAAGCTTGATTTGTGGCATCACAAGTAGTTTGGATGTTAAAGCTGGAGTCACCAGTGCACATACACTAATAAAATTGACTTTACAGTAAAGTAGGGGACATCTTGTATCCAGCAGGAAAACTTTAGAAATTAACATTTTTATATTTATAGAATTTATACTGCGATAGAAGAAGGAGATGCCTTTTTAAGGATTTTATTGTGGAACTTTTGTGTGTTAATACATGTCTGGAGGGGATCTCAGTATTCACATTTTATATTACTTTATACTTCAACTCTACATTTCAAAGGGAAATATTGTACCTTTTTTTTTTTACTCCAATACATTTATTAAAAGCTTTACATATAAAACATAGGATCAGCTCATGAAATATGTCGTATTGTTACAAGTTAATCTATACAACAGTACTGTATATGAAGTAGTTCTGAAATCCAGCATAGTGAGTATTTTGAATGCAAGACTTTTTCTTGTAATGGAGTATTTTACCTATGAAACTAGTCCTCCACCACTGATTTTAAATATATACCTTTATTTATTATGAGAAGTGAGTGAGTACCTTGTTTCATATTTTATTTACAAGGATTTGTAATCATGAACTCAAGCTAAGTTTAGGAAAAAGTGGTCCATTTATTTATTTTCGCAAAATATCAATTGTTATAGAACAATATAAAATATCAAATACAGTTTTAGATTAATGGTTTTTGTAAAAAGTGTCATCTGACATTTATTTACTCAGTCACAGGTTCGTGTTCCAAGAATCCAATCATAACTTTAAACCTTATTTCTTAATTAATGTTTCAAAATTGAAAATATAAATATTTTCAATCTATCCACATGAAGCTGGGTTTGGGCCAGTAATGAGTCTGGACTTTGTTGGGATCCACAGAGTCTAAGGTGAGCGTGGGGGCGATTGGGTGCGGGGACCCCAGGGACAGCCGTGCAGCCAGGAGCCCCATCCGAACGCAGCTGTCGGTGTCTCGACCCTTGACAATCCCAGACATTAAGGCCCCTGCGAGGCTGCAAACAGAACGTGGATAAGAGCGTTTGGTTTGAATGGGTTAGGCATGATTTTGTGAGTATGTGAAAGTATGACAGAGACAGGCAGAGAAAGAGATCATGGGAAATGAAAAGTGAATGAAACTAAAGCAGAGGAAGTTTGGAGAATAAAATGAGAATAGGGAAGAAAAAATAGGTCAAATAAATCTTTAGCACCTATCTCCTGCTCCTGACACATTCATTGTCTCCTCTGCTGTCACAGTCAGTGCCGGGTAGTGAAGAGCACAGAGCTGCCTCCTCTGTAAACACAGGTACAGTAAACATTTTTACTTTCACCATCATAATCATCATCCTCATCACCGCTAGTTTAAATATATTCTGCCCATACCCTCTTCTGTTTTCTTGGCTGCAGGTTGACCGAGCCTCCGTCATGCTCTCCACACACCAACAGTCCATTAGCCCCGAGAGTCACCACCAGACAGTGAAGATGTTCCAGAAGGGGGCGTGAGAGAGCCACAGCAACACTCAGCATCTCGTCAAGAGAGCTCGGCAGCACTGCCAGCCCACAAGGCAAAACCACATCCTCAGCTACCATCACACTATTTGCATTTGCACCCTAACTGTAACAACTGTGAGTGGGATATGTGTTTTGGGGAGTGAATTATTAAATAATCTTTAAGGAATACAGGTTACCTTCAGGTGTTGGGATACCAAGAGTTTTGTTCATGGTGCACAACTCTGCCAGGTTCGGGGATGAATAAGACAGAGACTTCCAGGCGTCTGAAAGGAAAGGCTTACAAGCCTTTTCTGAATCTGTGGGCTCATACCAAACTGTGACACACATTGATTGCATTGTGTTAAAATCAACAAAAGCGTCTGTGATTATCATTTAGTGACCATCTCCCTGTGTTTACCGTTGATGTTGTGTTTAGAGGCAATGGAACAAACATAGTTGATGGTGGAGACGGGAATGTTTCCATCGAGACACACGAGAGTGGCTGAAGAAAGCTGCTTCTCAAACTGTGACACCTAAGGAAACGTATTCAAAGAATAAAGAAATTAAGTTAGTAAACTTTATTTCTATTGCCCCTTCCAAAACAAGAGGTGCGTCATAAAATACAATACCATGAAACACAACTAGAATTTCAGGGAAAGATGAAACAAACTACGGGCTGCAAATAACAATTATTCTCATTATTATCATCATTATTATGTCATTAAGTAACATATGAGTCTGTACATTTATTAAATATTGTTGTATTTGGGTTTTATTTGATGAAATATGGTTCTTAATATGGCACAGGAACACAAATCCTGGGCTAGACTTGCTAAAAATGAATCAATTTGTCAGTATAACTTACATATTGCTCTGTGATTTGCTGATGAATGTCCATGTCTCCCAACCCAAGACTCAGTTCTCCACTCTCAGTGATAACAGCACAGTAAGTAGCTGTGCTTTGCTCTTCTAGCCTGGCCACACCACTTGTGTTCTTACAGAAATCAGAAACAAGGTCAACAACTTAACATTTACACTTTTAAAGGACCAGTGTGTAGGATTTATTAGCATCTAGTGGTGAAGTTGCAGATTGAACTAACTGAACACCACTTGCGTCTGTATTTGACGACCTGGGAATGAGAACGATCTGTGTGTAGGAGAAACTACAGTGGCTGCTAAACTATCTATCCTATCTACAGCCAGTGTTTGGTTTGTCCATTTTGGGCTACTGTAGAAACACGGCACTTCAATATGACCCCATGGAAGGCGACCCACGGTGTCTGTAAATAAAAACAGCTCATTCTAAGGCAACAAAAACACAATGATTACTGTATTCAGGTGTTTATACACTAATGAAAACATACCTATTAATAGTATTTTCCATTTCTGCCAATAGATCTTCCTAAATGTTACACACTGGACCGTTAAGTAAAAGAGATTCTAATCGTGTTTGGTAATAAACAAATGTGATGTTCACGTACCATATGTTTACAATAGTTTAACACTGCATCACTGTGTGAATCAGCTCCAGTAGCGGAGATGAACAGGGGACTACAGCCTAATCGACTGAGAGAATCTTGAAGAAAAGAACAAATGTACTAAGTGTGAGACATCAGGTTTAAGCTACTGACAAAAACATGTGCATGAGCATTATCAGATTAAAAACCGACCAGCAATGTTCCGACCTACACCACCAAATGACTGACAGACACTCCCTGGGTTGGTCTGTCCAAACTGAAAGAGACAAGAAGCCGATAAACCTCCATGGTATGATCTTATGAACTGCAGTTAGTGGGGATAAATACGTGTTATAAACTAAACTTACAAGAAGTGATTTCGTTTTTCCTTTAGCAAGAAAATCAACATTTATTCCTCCCACGACAACCTGTAAAAGAAAAACACAGTGAGTACTGTATTGTGCCAATTGAAACATTTGGTCCATCATGTGGGTTCATACTCACAATATCTGACTGTGAGTCTGAGTGTTTTCCACGATGACGAGTCTTGCCATTGAACTTTCTCTCGTTTATTTCTCTTGACAAAGCGCAGGCTATCTGACTGCCAACTTTAGCATTGTTATGAATGAGAGCAATGTCTGAGAACATAGCAGGTTAAGGATATTTTAGCTGTAATATACCATAGAGGCCTTTTTTTGTTTTTAATGAATTTGATATCGTCTGCTTGAGTTCTCAATGATTCAGACTTTCAGCAGGATACTGGCCTGAAGGGACTTTCCTTTAGTCATTTCATTGACCTTTTGAAGAATGAATGGCGTCACATCTCTTCCTGTTATACCTTTACCACTGAGTACATAAAAAAAGAGACCAGAAAGTTGTTGTTTTTCAACTAAAGTGCTTTACAAAAGATTACAAACCACAGAGACTTTCTGTACCTTGCTTCTGTTACTGCAGCCTGTATGGCTTCCTCTATATGCTGGCCGGCTGCTGCATACTCCTCTGGGATGGGCACAGCTAACAGGACACCACTTTGGAGACCCAGGGACAGAGTGCTCGCTGCAAAAGACAGATCCACATTTTTAACCTCTGTGTGTTCAAGGAATCAATAAAACTATTAACGTTGAGGATATAAAATGCTGATATACCAATGAGTTTCGCAGCCTCCTCAGGGTTGCAGACTTGGTACGGGGAAGTGAATCCACTTTGGGGAGAGAAGAAGGCTGGGAAGTTCTTCAGTGTCCCATAAGTGGCTACACAGACACCCTGTGTCTCCTAAGATACACAAGAGATATATCTAACAGGCCCCTTTCAACACCGCTCTGTCCAACATCTGTCTTTGTGATATAAAGCTAGTCTTGCTGTACTTATGTTCTAACACCACATCTATGTTAAAGGTCCAGTGTGAACAGTTTAGGAGGATCTATGTCAGAAATGAGCTGGTATCGCGGCCCGTTCTAATTGGGTATTCTAGCCTAGTGATGTTTTTGTTAGTGTATAATCTCTTGAAAATTACAATCATTGTGTTTTCATCTGCTGTTTTTATCTACTGAGGGAGCGGCCTCTTCTACACGGCCATGTTGAAATGCCAATGTTTCTACAGTAGCCCAGAAGGGACAAGCCTAACACTGGCTCTAGATAGGGCCTTTTGCGTTTGTTTTTTGTAAATTCTGTTTGGAAAGGGAGGATGAGGTGCTAGGTTTGTAATCTGCAACTTTGCTGCAAAAATCCTTTACTAAATCCTAAACACTGGTCCTTTAAATTTATTTTTAGGATTCGCCAGTTAAAAAAACAATAGGAAGGAAAACAATCCGTAGTAAACAAACTACAAGCCAATATGATACATAAAATATGACATATTTGTTTGGGTAACTAAAGTACTCAAATGGGAAACACAGTATCAGATATGCCATTGTACACCACATGACCCTGAAAAATGATCTCAATATTCTTACAAGAAACTCGAGAGTGCGACCGATGTCCAGAATAGACTTGACACCAGCAGAAACCACTGCAATGGGAGTCCTGCCGAGCTCTGTCAAATCAGCACTGATGTCCAGACCTGGAGGAATAATCATTGACTCAATGGTGACTAATGGTAAGCCTTCACATAACTATTACAAACGCAAAATAGTTTACATGATACTAACGTATTCTTCTACATATCACACCAACAAGAGTTTTGGTGTCCTCACATATGGAGGCCTTCCACAAGGTGGGGTCACCTTTAAATGGCCTCCCCTGGATTATATTTGTGACTCCATAAGCACAGTATTCTCTGTGTCCAGATCAGTCATTTAATAGCTGATAAACCTGATAACAGGATTGTTCACTCTCCACGTGAAAAGGAGGCCAAAACCATCCAGTCAGTCTATAGTGTCAGTATGTGTAAAAGTCAGGTGTGTTTCCCATCAACGTCTGCTTACTGTTCTCTCCATCTCTGTGAACTCCCCCAATGCCTCCTGTGACAAAGACAGGGACGCCAGCTCGATGTGCTGCTATCATAGTGGCTGACACTGTCGTCCCCCCGGACAGCCCCTGAAATCGATAACATTCAGGACAGCGTTCAAAACACCACCATAAAGGACTCAGAAGTGGATGAAACCCTGAGATTATTTGTGTGTGTGTGTGTGTGTGTGTGTGCGGTCTTACTTTGCTGATGACATAGGGCAGATCACGACGGGACACTTTTAGGGAGTTCTCGCAGCGGGCGAGGAAGTCCAGCTCCTTTGACGACAGACCAACACGGACTTCGCCCTCAATCACTCCAACCGTAGCAGGAGTGGCTCCTTCGGCTCTCACGATGGCCTCCACCTCCTTTGCCGTGCTGCATTAAAATATTAATGGCACTTAGTGATTAAAAACAATTATGAGCTGCTGGTATCACAGTTTATTGACACTTGAGAGTTAATGTGGTACCTCAGGTTGTGCGGATAGGGCATGCCATGTGTGATGATTGTGCTCTCAAGTGCAACCACTGGTTTGTCTTCTGCCAGTGCCTGTGATACAGATGGATGAACTCGGAAGAGGCTGTCTGAGAGAAGAGGTTATGGATCACAAATCATTATTATCATTATAATGAATGTATACTTTCAAATGTTTGATATATAAGAAGAGGATGCATTTACCATTTTTGCACAATCTGCTCTGATGAGTTGTGATTCCTCTTCTCAGGATGAGTGCCGAGGCTGTCTGCAGCATCCTCATTCTGTTCAGATCTTTAGGGAAACCCTGAAAACATGAAGAGTTTTGTAATTTAACTGTGAAAAAATGTGTCCTCTGATGGTTTCAATCAACTTTTGCTATTCAATGTTTCTTTCATTGTTTGAGCCTGATGCTTGCAGAGTGATCTGTCAAAGACTATGGTCTCCCCTCCACCATTCACATATATACAGCGACTCTAACTTAAATTCTCTGTAGACCAATCTTTAAGATAGTGCTGTATGTCACACACAATGATCAAATCAAATCAATGAACATTACCTCAGCTTCTTGAAGGAAAAATCTAACAGGCTCCCCAGTTGCATCACACCCTGCAGTGTGTTTTCTGTCACTGCAAGGCAGAAGTCCAATTCAGCCATTGTGAGAATTTTCTTTGCTCCAGTTAGTTGGGACAAATTCCCACTGCCCTCCCCCCCATTTTGGGGCCACTCTCAGAAACTGACACCCACATTCCAGAGCTGGGGTCGGTACTCTTATCTTTTATTCCCCTACTTCATTGCATTTAGACACCACAGATTGTTAGCTGAAATGTTTTAAACTGTCTGTAACTTATCTGAGACAAAAAGCCAAGCATTTCAGTCAATGCTTTACAGCTGAATATATATAATATCTCACCAATGACTCTGTGTGGATCAGAGACACATCTGCAAGGAGTTATCTACATTAACTTTGTAGAAAAAAACATGCTCTATGCAGTCGGATGCATACTCTATTTACCTGTGGTACAAATATTGACTATTTAATCAAAATGTTTCATATATAAAAAAGAACATAACATTCAATCATCTCATAATAAAGAAAAACAGTGTCCCTCAAACAGGGTTTAGTGCTTACCTTCTCCAGTGCAACAAAAAGGCTTGAAACTTTGCCCAGAAGGCTGAACTTTGACCCAAACACTGTTGACACAGCCCACATGCATCAACCACAGATCTCTGTGGTCTAAAACTACTCTGGATTTGTCTCCTGAGTTAAAGCAAGTGATATTTAACATTACTGCAACAAAAACACTGCAGAACACACACAAAGACACACAAATACATGGTAAATTACAAAATATAAACCATTAAAGAAGTGATGAATGTGTGCAAAGGGTCCACATATCTAATTTTGGATGCAGACAGAATAACTGATTGCTTTTCAGATAAAATCCAATCCAATCAAGTTTATTTATATAGTGCATTTGAAACAACCAGAGCTGACCACCAAGGGCCATACAAAGCGAAGTGCACAGCACATCAGTAAAAAGTGCACCTAATACCAATAAATGACAAGAAAAGAAATATATATATATATAAATATAAAGCAATAACAAATATGTGCCAAAATGTAAAAACAGAGACAGAACAAGACTTTATAGTTTCTTCGAAAAGTGGAAAAGATCTTTATAGATGTCTCAAAACATGAATCACATACAGTGATTACTGTACAGTAAACTGGCTGCACGTTTTCAACAATAAGACGGTTGATTTAAAACTCTTCCGCCATGTTAAGTCCTGTTGTGTCTATAGTCCTAAGTAAATCACTTTATTGTGCCTTTACATGACTGATGACGTGGGCTGATGCACAATGTGTAATGAGGGTTGTGGTTGTTTCTGAATTGTCATAAATCTCAGCTGAGGTCTCCTCAACCTGCAACTCTGAGCTTTCCAGTAATTCATCTTCAAACCACTGTGGATGCTCCAGCTGGTACGAATGAAAAGCCTCTATGGCATCCCGCAGGGCCCTACCTGAGGCACAGTGATAGTACTCCTCTTCTGAAAGCCCTTCAATGTGATTCACTCTGCCGGGTCCGTGCTTTTCAGTGCCCAGGATCCTGAAAAAGAGCTCGTCAAACTGTTTCATCAGCTTGTATCGGACCATAATGTTGAAAGGTGAGGGGATATCCTCTTCAGAACAAACATCATCAAAGTAAGCCACTATGTACTTTTCAAACGACGCAGATCTGATAAAATGGGGGACGATGAGGCTGAGGGCTGGACTGAGCATGTCACCTATGGGTGAGCGGGCGTCCTCTCTCAGAAAAACCTGTTTGTCACCACACATGGCTCTCCATTTGGCTTGTACTCCCCGAGAGCACAATACTAATATCTTACCTGAAGACCTTTCTATTTGTTCTCTGTGCCAGTCCAACCACTGGATGCTTCCCAACACTCCCAGTCTTGTAGAGTCCAGCAGATCCAGGACCACTTCAGTGCCACATTTGGTCGCCAGGAAGGCACAAAGTTTGAGAACAGTGTTTTTGTATAATGGGTGGTCGAGGGAATAGATGATGAGGACTCTTTTTCTCTCTTGCAATTGAAAGCGTTCTGGTTGTTCTTTGGCAGCAGATGAGGATGGGATCACAGGATCTGAGAGAAGGGTGAAGTCCAATGATTAATTATCAATTCAAGCTGTGTTTTCTATTCAATACAGAACATTTACAAGAAGGCAAACCTTTATGAGAAGCTCTCCACAGTAAATAGATAAGATAACAACCAATGAGAAACAGCCCCACAGTTGCCTTTATAATTAAAGTCCGTGGTGGATAATCTAAAAAAAAGAAAGAAAAGAAACAGCAACCCAAATAAGCACAAATACAAAATACATATGATTAGAATAAATAATGATAAAATATATACAATATTATGCCAATGATTCCCAACCTGGGGGTCAGATAAATCTGAGGGTCTTAAGGAGAAAACAATGTCCTGCTGCATAAATTTGCATTAATTATTTTGGTATTTTCTGTCATCTTTGATTTTGTGAAATATGGGATTGGTTTACCTCTTTGGGTCTCAAATATTTAATAAAGTAAGACAATCTGAGAAGTTTAAAAGGTCAAAACTCAAAGACGTCTGACACCTGCAACGAATAATCGTAAATTAATGCTGTCTCTTTAAGGGGGTCAAAGCCAAAAAGGTTGGGAACCACTGATTTATGGCAAATGGAAATCTATTATATACTGTATATTTCAAAAATCTTACTTACACAGACACTTATTGATTATTTTCTTGGGGCGCCAACAGTCATTCTTGCATTGAATAAAAAATGGCTGAACCTTTAGAACAAGCAGAGTCAGGTGATGTTATATATCTACAACTAAGATTTCCTTATCAGCTGTGAGAATGGGACATTCAATTAAACCTGAACTTACCACTAACAATATTTCACATTCATGGAGCTGCCACAAATCAACCTCAAATTTCACACTCAGCGATGTTCCATTTTCCTGTTTGTTCAAGAAAATAACAAAGTGAGAGTGCACTGTGATATCATGTGTGCGACAGCACTGGAGTTTAATTGAAAAATTCAGTATAATTACCTTTGAGACGTTCTTTGAGTAATAGAAATTCTGACTCTGGATGGAGACCTGGTATTTCTCAGAATATTGTGCTGCCTCAAAACCCACAACAATGGATAACTTTCTATATTCCCTATCCACAGACACATTAGCGGTTATGTGAGGATCCCACAGACTACCTGAAGTAACAGATAACATATAACATATGCAGAATACAATACATAGATGGTCCTGAATCTCTTGTAGCAGTCAATCAAAAACTTCAAATTAAAATTTACCATTTTGCAGACACATTTGGGTCTTCTGGATTCTCCTGTCCTCACATCCTGATCATTAAAGTGAATATTACAAGAAGTGGATATAAAAAAACATTTTAAAGTTAGTTTTGTGTATTAAATCACTCTGAATTATAAAGAAGATGCAAATATTTTACAGTTTTTTACAAATCCAAAAAGTGATTAAGTGTGACAAATGTGACAGAAAAGATTCATAAAATATAGATTAAACTGATCCTTTTTCGTCTTCTGTTGGCTATACACACTTGATATTACTTTGTGAGAAGGCTAGGAGATCTGTCTACCTGACAAAGGAGGCTAGAAATCTTTTCACATTGCTTATTTAACTGTGGTAATGAAAACACAATGTCAGAATCAATATAACCTGTAACCTTGTACAGCAAACTTATATGTATTACTTATAATACATGTCTAGCATAGTAAAGGTTTTTTAATGCAGATTTCAGGGATCTGGATCTGGAGGGAACTCACCTGGGATGGTAATTTGCTTTCTAAGCCTGTAGTCTCCATTTGCAGGTTCTGGCAAATTAAAAATGGTCACCACATATGTTTGCCCTGGCTCTACCACAACTCCATCCAAGGAAAATGTCCACTAATAAAGAAAAACAAATCCTAGGTGACTAATCTGTAACGTCTATGTTTCTTGCCACTGTTAAATCAGTTAAATATATAAATATGTTGCAATCGTACCTTTCTACTGTTTGGATTCTGCTGTTGGCTGAAGTTGTATGAAAACTGCACACACATGCTTTGGTTTGTACTTTCATCCAGAATATTTATCTCTGATCCATGAAGTTTGAATATACCTGCTGTGAATAGAAGAGTATATTTCATACAAATGCTTTCTCTAATATTCTATTCACCTTTGATGAGACGGTTGGTTTACAGCTTGTATGCAATGAACAACACCGTAGTTTTTAAATCATTACTTACCATCAGCCTTTAGTTTCCAGGTCACATTCACAACAGAAACAAGCCCATGTTTGTCCATCCAGACTCCCACATGCTCAGGATCCCATTCTGGGCCACTAGGAGCAAGTTGTGCGACTGTGCGTTTGTCTGAGCAGTTATCTGACATTTAGGGAATGAAGCATTTAGTATTATCATGTTGTAAATATATTTAAAGGTCCAGTGTTTAACATTTAGAAAGATCTACTGGCTGCTCCTAAATCCTACACACTGGTCCTCTAACTTATGTGTACTTATGCATGTTTTTCTTTACAAATCACTCCACGGTGCTATAACTCCACGTTGCTAACACCAAATTTCTGTCATGTTTGGAATTAAAACAGTCAAATGCAAAGATATTGACAAAATATAGTCACCCCTATACATATTGGTTGAACTTTATTCTACTGATTATACAAATTAAGTATACAAATTATTATACTTACTAATTTTGCAGTTGTCAAGACCCTGGAAAAAGAACACAAGATAAGAGTGACTTCATGAATATAGGACTATAAATTCCCCTCAGTTTACTTTTATAATATTGCTTGTATATTTATTTTGTACAATATATTAAATCCTCACCTGTTGATTGCAGTCTGGACGCTTGTCCAGAATCCTAAGAGAAGATGACACTGCGAGTCCAGCAGTCAAACAAGAACAGAAAAAAATAACGTAGCTCATTCTGGCTCCACAATACAGCAAACTATCGAGCAAATAAGAACAACAATCAAGTGCATTTGGAAAAATGGTTCAATAGTTTGCTTGAACAAACACAGAAATTGGTTACAGTGGTCTGATCTCAACCAATGGGATTTGCTTCATAATCTTATCAGGTGCTGGCATCTGAATACGTAGGAAGGATGTTCTTATCAAATGTGGTTGGTAGTTTCCATTCACATGCAGAACATTGCATGGGCTGAAAATGTTTTTCTACAGAATTACACAAGAAACAGAAGTTAGTCTGTCCTTATTGCTGTTTGTATGTGTCCGAGTATCATCAGTCACTGGGGGGCAGCAGTGACCAAATTTACAAATAGTAAACTTCCTGTTGAAAACTGCAAGCTGGTGGCTGGAAACAGGTTAAATATCGTCCTAGACATTTCTCACATTGTAAGTTGTTGAACAAAATCTAATTTATTTACATGCTTAAATTACTTTTACGTGACAAATTTTGGCGTTATAAAACAACAAATAGTAAAATGTTGACAGGAAATCAGGAGAGAGAGAGAGAGAGAGAGATGCAACAAAATGACAAGAAAATCCGTGTTTTAAACCTTTAGAGGCCACCACGGTACCTCTTAAAGAACTTCTGACATCCAGCCTGACCTCACATAACCCCCAGGCGACATCACCTAAATATACAGATAACACTACAGAACGTATCAGGCCAGAGGATCAACACATGAAGACCGGGGTTATGCCATTATACCACTAAACCTTTAACTATTCACTGCTTGGCTCCCAGGGATTATATTCTATAGGACAAAAATGTGGCCGTGGCTATGTGTTAATTCCTGTCGCTTTGTCTCAGTGTTACGGTGTCTCCTACTGGACATTGTGCTCAACTGTATCACATAACACTAAGATAGACGGACAGACAGACAGAGAGACAGACAGTCATGTGCCACTGAAATCTGACCAGAATAGACTGTAGAGGCTGTATTTGATCTCTCCTCTGTGTGAGAGTGCTGTCACGGCATATTGTGAATCAGAAGCCATGGTGACTTTGATCCCAGTATAAAAATACACCTTTATTCAGCACAGCTACCAACGGTCATGATGTGACGTTTCATTTTCAGGAGTTGACCAACAGGATTGAGCATTTATAAGCAGAGGACACGCAACTAAAATGTTTTTACATAATGTAAAAACATTATCAGACATAATTCATTTTTTGTGTTTATCTGTTGATTTGTCTACAATTATAACTCCTCCATAAGGCCATAAGACTTGTAAACAGCCACAGTAAAATAAATAGTTTACCTCATGTATATAGTATATAGTATAGTATATATATGTACATTAAGATAAATGCTCTTGTCTGGCATTTTGACACTTTATAGATATGTGTGTGTGTATATATACATATGTTTTAGAGAGAGAAAAGGCAGCTGCGATAAGCCTACATGGGGTGAGCTACTATATATATAATAATACTTTTTGACACACCATGTATAAAATATAAATATAATTGTCTTATACGGGGTTTAAACCATCTGTGAATGATTTGTAAATGTTCTAAACAATTATTAAATGCTCTAACACACTGTAAAAACTTGTTTATGTATGTAATAATATATGCTGTACAGTAGTATCAAGCATTTTTGAACCATGTATACACCAGTTACAGTTATAACTGCTGACAAATACATAAACTCTGTATTTGCTTACAACTACATTATAGTGTTATAATTTTAGAAGTGTATTAAGTATATATAGTGCTTATAAATGCTAAAAATAGGTTTACAAAATCTTTATTTATGTTTTGTTTTTTAGTCGAGCCAATTGTGTCTCTAGGGATGACAATGTCTGTCTGTTTACCCACCTGGTCAAGACTGAAATATCTCAACAACTATATAACAACAAGCAATTATGTGTTTGACATTCATGGTTCCCACTGGATGAATCACACTGACTTTTCATCTAGCATCATCATGTTGTTATAACTTAAATGTATCGAGTACATTGGTTTTTGAACAAATACCTGCAAAACTAAGAACATTCCCATCATCCTCATCTGAACTTTGTGTTTAGTACTAAATGTTGAACACCTTCTTAACAGCATGGTACCATGATAGCACAGCAAACTTACATAGTGAATATGGTAAACATTACACCTTCTAAACAGCATGTTAGCATGCTAATTTTAGCATTTATCTCGAAGCACCACTGTGGCCAAGTATAGCCTCACATGATAAACGTGGCTGTAGACTCCTAGTTGTGGAGAATGAAACTGTTTTATCAAAATACTTTAAACTTGACGCTCAAGTTAATAAACTTCAAACTATCAACTTTTTAAAACTGACATTAAAAGGCAACTTTAAAACAACAGGTACTGATGTCATCCTTTGTCAGTAGATCCCATGCCACAAATTTAAAAAGCAAACACGCTTAAGGCACCTGATATCTGCAAAGAGGATAACTCAGCTGTCAGTTAGGTGAGGGACGTATGAAGTGTGCTCTTATGCAATGCAATCACATGAAATAAATGGGTCACGGGTTGAGGGCAAATCAAAAACGGCTGCATTGTGATACACGAATTGTCAGGTGGACAGGGGGTCTATTTTAGTCAGCCATTCAGCTGAGACTTTGAATGCATAAATCTTTCACTATAATAACCATAAAGTGCTTTTTCTTTTACTGACTCACCATTGTTGCTGCCCTCGCTGATTTCTTCTCACCTCCAAGGTAAGATTCATATCAAATAATCAAGCTATGCTGTTTATCAAGAAAATATAAGTCAATCAGATTTATTATAGACATTCAAGGGGGCTCTTTAAGCTAACATTGCGTGATTAAGAGACCTCTTCTGTTGTGACAGTATATCTAAGTACCAGCCTACATGTGTTGGTCCGGGTAAAGTCAGGTCCGGCTTTAATATAGTATTTATGAAGTAGTAAAGACTGCATATCAGCATGCCCCTGACACAGTTGGTATTTATGTGAGGGAATCCATGCTATGTCGCTACTTTTGTCAAGGTCTTAAAGCAACTTCTCAAACGTGGCTCCCCAGGGTTGACTTCTACAACGCCTCAAGCTTCTTGATGATCTTTTGATCCTCTAAGTGAGGAAATGTAACCTGAGGCTTGAACTGCCTGCCAAAGTATTGGCGACTAGTAACAGCGCACTTGACCCATTGTTGTGACCGAAAAGCTGGTGTGATAAGTGATGATGGTTTGCTTGTATGAACTGGCAACCTCCTGGGTGGAGGGCAAGGCTGAAGGGTTCCTAAAATTGTCTGCTACTTTGCTTGTTTACCTTGACTTTCGCACCCTGTCAGGCTGGCTTAATTTAAATTGGATATATTACTGTGTTATGTTAGAAGCATTGAAATGCTTTCAGTCTTTTCTAACACCTATTTATTAATACATAATGCCATGTTTAAATGAATTAAAAATAGGAAGTAATGTCATTGTAAAGTCATGACTACAAAGAGAAGGTCAGATAAAGTGAGAGAAACAGACGAGGGAGTAAATATGATAAAAGAGATTGAACAATGAACAACCTAGTAAAATAGAAAATGAGCAGTGTTGTGGATCCTAAAGAATCAAGATTGATTTTTTTTGGTGTGGTGCCTCGGCTGCCAAACCTTTCTGCTGCTTGGCTTTCTCTGGCATCATCAAGGCCACAGCAGCTGCTGGGACACAGCAAAGCACGACGGCAATGTGGCCAAATATAGCTGTACAACAGGCCCCTCATCAGCCCTTAATAACAATAGGAAGGATTATCTGGCCCTGGAAGAATACTGGAAGAGTATCTCAAAGCCCTGGACAGTATTATAATAAATAAAACTGTTCACTAGTTGGATTAACATATTAACTGTAGAAAATACTATTGAGACATTGATAAATATTTATAATAATTATTTATACTAGGTCTTGTCTGTAAATCTAAAAATTCATGCAATGCAGTAAGAAATTGTATTCTTTGTTTCTGGTCCAAAGGCACTATAAGCTGCAGACATGTCTGAGGGGTGAGTAACCTCTAAATATAGCCACAATTCTGCACACTATTTGTATATATTAAATAATAATAACACATATTTTGTTATTACTTTGCTTTTGTCCACTTTTCTTATCATGTTGATAAAGACCGGTGAGTTAAAATTATTTATTTCACACTCATGAAATAATAATACTAATACTGATTCAGAATTATGCATCTTTGACATTTAAAAACTAGGGATGCACGATATGGATGTTTTTAAAGTCGATCCGATAACTGGTAATGACCTGCTTCTCACGGCCGATACCAATAAGATAACTGATCATTTTTTTGGTATTTTTAAGTTCATAACCTGTAGTTTTTACACACCTGAGAGTAAGAAAGGTTGAGATGTAGTGAGCTCTGTTCTAACCAAATCTGACATCAATATTGTACAACGCAAACAAAGAAAAAAAGAATTCAAAATAAATTATTATTCATATTAACCGATAATTTATTGGCTGTAATTTTATTATTCCAATAATTTATAATAAGATAAATTTCACATTATCGGCCGATAATTTATCTGTCCTGATAATTATCGTGCATCCCTATTGAAAACCTATTTAATGACGGTATTTGATGTATAAAGTGTTCTTATCTTTCACAGAGAAAGTCAAAATATTCAGCAACACGCCGGCTGCTTTTGAAGGTGGGTCTTTAAACTTTAGGCCACATGTGAACAGTATCTAACAGTATGCCACATGTTACTTTAGTTTTTATCCAGGCCTATTAACACCATACTATCTTACAGTCCAAACTGCTGAAAAAGGCAGCGTCTATGCTGGTGGCTGAAAGTGAAGCCAAGAAACACGAGAAGGAAAGAGTTGTGAGTGAGTGCTACCCTCCACTGAAGCTGTCAGGTCTGTCAGTCCAGGAGCTCCAGGTACTGACAAAGTAAACCATACCAATTTAGTCATTACTATTTCGCATTATCTTGACAGTTTTCTTTTTCTTTACAGGACCTTTGCAAAGACCTACATCGTAAAATTGATGTTGTAGATGAAGCACGTTATGATATGGAGATTAAAGTAGCCAAAAATGAGATAGAGGTACAGTGAACCTGAATCAGTAGGTCACAAATAAAAGTTCATACATTTACTGACCTATCAGGATGTTGTAGTTGTGTGATTATTTTTTTTTGTTATGTTTGTACAGATCCAGACACTGAATCAGAAGATTATCGAGCTGAAGGGTGTAAAGAGGCCCAGCTTGAAGAGGGTGAAGAAAACTGCAGACGACATGCTGGGTGCACACACTGAGACCTCTAAACTCATGAAGGGTGATTTCAAAGTCAACCTTAAGACAGTGAAGAAGGGGGATGAAAAGGTAAAGTCGGTGGTTGAGATGAAATCATCCACAAAATAAGAAACTGTGTTAAAAAGTACATTTCAATACAATCTAATCTCTGTCATTGCAGAGGGAAGAGGTGACTGACTGGCGTAAGAACGTGGAGGCCATGTCCGGTATGGAGGGCAGGAAGAAGCTGTTTAATTCTAATTAAGAAGGTGCTTTTGTGTAACAAATATGTCGGGAACACATCATCTTTCCTGAAGTACACCTTATGTTGGCAATGTTCAGTTTCTTTTTTCATCTTCATTTCAGAATCATTGTCCAAATTCAAGAAGGTTTGCATTGCAGGGTTGAATAAAAAGGTTTTTGTAAAGAATGATGCCATTTGTAAAAGATTAAATACATGCACTTTTTTAGATTATACTGTATTAGTATAACTATAAATAGTTGTCTGATCTTGCTTTAATGTCAACTTTTATGTAAAAAATACCAGCGTATGCCATGACTGTAATAATATAAATTGTAGCCTTTGCATATTGAAAGCGTGCTAAAGAACAGGCTGATTAGCTTCATGAGTGTGTCTTTTAAAGTGCAGTATTTGTATTATACAGATGATGGTGTTGTCTCACTATCTGTAATATATGTGATGCTGATTAAACCATAAAAATATTTCTGAATTTCTTTGGTTTGTTCAGATTTCCAGATTACATTTTTATTCATATAATTTAATTTGTTTTATTTTATTCAACTAAAGAAGACAGACTAAGATAGATTAGTTAATGGGGGCCAGGGCTGTCCTAAAATCCTGTAATCCTAATGCCAAGCAATGGGGGTATAGTTGTAAAGCTGGTGTCGGGGGATGCCATGTAGAAGTGTAGTGATATACAGTATATTGCCAGTCAGGACAGAGGAGGCTATTTTAGTTGGCCACTCACAGAAGGCAATAGGAGGCATTACATTTGACTTGAAGTTGTCTTCTTGTCATTTAAAGACAGACACTGCTCACCACAACAGGTTTTCTGCACAGATTAAAAAAGGTATGTTGATTTTTCTGATGCTGATAGTATTGATATTTAAGAAAATGTTATGTGTTGCATTTATCTGGAATCAATTAACAACCAACAGGAGCCTCATCAGGCTGATGGACAAAGATAAATGTGCAAATTTACTATAAATGTTAGATTCGATACAGGTTATCAAATATTATATATGACAAAACCAAAAACATTTAGTTGATCAATTTAATGTTTAAATTCACTCAAGGTATTACAATTATAATATGACTTTATTACAGTAGCAGTGAACCTAATCATCTTCAATAATTTGAACAAAAGCTACCAGGAAATGTTTTTTATTACAATAATGATCAACATCTTCATTTGTAACATTTATTTCTCTTCTTTGGCAAAAGATATATTGGATTTTGATTCTGATCTGGCTGCCTTGATGGACTGACTCCAAATGGGTTAAAAAATGTATATCATTCAAACAATCCGCAGCACTCAAGTGTGAAATGTTGCTAATTTAAAGGCTTAATGCTGGTATGTTACCATACTGAGGTTAGGATGACTCTACCTTGGCTCAGTCAACAAGATGTGAATAAACAGAATGAAAACTGAATGAACTGTAATTAAATAACTACTTAAATGAAGCTGTGTTTATATTACTGCATGTATGTACTGCTACTAATACTGTTTCTGAATAACGCATTTTTCTGACTTTGGTATGAATGATTTCATTTTTACAGACAAAAGCCAGCCATGTCTGAGGCGTAAGTTATGATTTTCTTTATTATGTAAATCAGTATTTGTAAAATCAGAGTAATTCTTTGGATCCTTATAATATTGATACTAACACTCATCTTATTTCTTTTCCCTTTTCCATGTCATAATGTCCACCATAGACCGGTAAGTCATTTATATAATTAATGATAGTTAGGTATAAAAACAATTCTCATTTAGATAACTTACGTATTGTCGTATAACTGCTGACTCATTTTGTCTACTGCTTTTTTTGTAGAAAAAATCTAAGATCTCTGCATCTCGCAGACTAGCTCTCAAGGTATTTATCGTATTTACTCCAACTGATAAAAAAATTATGATCCCCACTAATATTTAAGATATGATCTGTCCCGGAAAGTTCATAATTCTAACTTTTCATTAAATTTAGACTAAGCTGCTGAAAATGGCAGCTGTGATGTTGGAGAAGGAGAAGGAAGAAAAAAAGCAGGAGAGAGAAGCTACTCTGAATGAGAGACTTCCTCTACTTCAGCTGTCTGGTTTGTCCATGCAGGACCTTCAGGTATGTGCAGGTCACTGAATGAGCTACCGTCATACATGGTTCAAATGCTCCACACACAAGCATCCCTCTGACGTATGTAGATGCCATGCATACAGCGTGTTCATATGCAGTAGGTGTATTAGAGGACAAGGTGCCTTGTCGTCAACATTTTATATTTTGAGCATTTAGCTGACACTATTATGTAGAGCAAATCTTTAACCTATAAAAAATATAACAAGTATGCACTAATAATGAGTGTAACAATTAACACAGTAGTAATGACGGACACCAGGCTCCCTGGTGTCATGTGTTGCATCAACAGACTATAACTTCTGAGTTTGCAACAAGCCAGAAGACTGGTGGGCTCTCATTATTTTGTTCAATAATCATATTATGATTCTCTCTTGGTCTGCAGGCTCTGTGTAAAGAACTGCACCATAAGATCGATGTGGTAGATGAAGAGCGCTACGACATTGATGTCAAAGTGCTCAAAAATAACAAGGAGGTACAGGCTTATTCATATTAATTTGATTTACATGTGGATTTAATTCAGTATTTACTTTATGGATCGGTTTATTGGTCTTATTCATTTATATTTATTGTTAGTTAAGTTTTGAAAGCTTACTTGCTGAAGCTTTCATTCATTTTTGAATTTATTTTCACTGTGATCTATTGAGATTTGCTTAAACTGGCACAAATGCATACTTTACTTACATGTTTAATTGTTTCCTGCAGATTGAAAATCTGTCCCAGAAGATCTTTGAGCTGAAGGGTAAGATGAAGCGACCTGCTCTCAAGAGGGTGAAGATTTCAGCTGACGCCATGCTGGGAGCTCTGCTGGGCGCTAGGGTCAAAGAGTCTGTGGACTTCAAGGCCAACCTCAAGACAGTGAAGAAAGAGGAGGAGAAGGTAAGTGAACGTGTTACTATAACATCTGATTGATTTGTTTTTAATTAAATTGAATTGGAATTATGCCTGGTTTTATTTTCATTTTCAAGATTATGTCAAGCAGGGTTGACTCCTTGGCTCTAAGATTAGATTAGGTTTTAAATGTCCAGTGTGTAACATTTACGAGGATGTATTGGCAGAAATTGAATATAATATTCATAAGTATGTTTTTATTATGTTTCACTATGTTCTACTATGGTTTTTTTTGCATAATCACCTAAAAATAGGAATTGTTATGTTTTTCTTACCTTAGAATGAGACGTTTATATCCCAGGAGGGACAAACCAAACACTGGCTCTAGATAAGGCCGTTTGCGGTTTAAGCACATTTCGCAGCGACCGTAGTTTCTGCTTCAAGCTTGGAAGGGGAGGGTGAAGCGAGGGAGTTGCAGTCAGCAACTATACCGCTAGATGCCACTAAATTCTACACGCTGGACCTTTAATTATGGCTCGATGCTGTGGTATTGCTTATGTTGTTTTGGGGTTATTTATGTGAAAGTACAGTATCACTAAGAATTATTTTCTTCTTATGAACAGAAAGAAGAGGTGACTGACTGGCGTAAGAACGTGGAGGCCATGTCTGGTATGGAGGGCAGGAAGAAGCTGTTTGATGCCGGACAGTAGACAGTAGACTATATTAATGGACATTTTAAATACAAATGCTGATTTACAGTGGACAAGAATAGAGAGGAAAATTAAGTCAATGCCCCTGCTCACAACAGTACATCAATATGTGTGTGTGTATAGATTTTTGCCTTTTTGCACTTGGAAAACATTTAAATTGTCTAGACTTTCATAACAGATAAGTATATAGTGAAATGTGCTGGTTGTGTTGGAAAAACACTGGTGTATGTCATGATAATAAATACTTCTGATCAACACAGAATACTAATGCTGCACTTTTCTTTTTAAATCTCTACTTTGTTATCCGAGTTGCTTCTTGACACTATCTGGGACACAACATCAGCCATAAGGTAGCGACAGTGCCAGGGCAAGCCAGTTGTCAACAGTAACAGCTGAGAACAAAGTTGTTAAATCATCTTTGTAAATCAAAGCAGACGTAACACTCACATTAAGAACTTTGAACATCCAAAAATAAGAGAGGTCGCAAGTTCAGGGCTGCAATAAACCCTCAGTAAAGCAACCAGAGCACACAGTGTCAATCAACACTACTACGATTGCTAAAAATAAAAATTAGAACTGAAACAATTCAGTCAATTAACTGAGCAAGAAAACTCATTGGCAACAATTGTATTACTTATTAATTGTTTAAACATATTTTTCTTTCTTCTTTTCTTCGTCTAATATGTGTATCAGGGTCCCGTTTTGGGGCTAATAAATTACGTGGTATTGGTCCATTGGTATTGGAAAAACTCTACTTTCACTTTGTACTCTAGTGATACCACTTCTAAAGTGGTATATGCACAACTGCAAAGATACATGAAGAAGTATAAAGGGGGGCAGTGGCACATAAAAGTCAGTTCAATAGGTAAAGCGAGTACAACTAGGCCTATGTAAACAGTTACATAATACCTTCTGTGGCTTTGTAGGTCCTTTGTCAAGTGTGAGAAAATAACCCTTAATGAAGTCATAGTGATATCACTATGACTTCAGCATTGGGTCTTACAAACTGGTGGTGTGCAGTTTAACAGGCAGAGATCTAATAACCATGTTCACGTTGTATTGTTTGTCAACCTCAGCGTTATAATTTCAAGTCAGAGATTTGGAAAATGTTTGACAGTGACATTTTTCCCTTCCTTCTTGGTGAAACTACAGAGGTGTAAAGAAAATGTTGGCAAAATGGGTCCAAAGTCACCATTGCTGGCAGTTACATCTAAATATAATCCAACATTAATACTAATATAACTGATAAGTTATATAAATATAAAATAAAATATAAATATAAAAATAGCTTTTACTGGTTAACAAACTGCTCCAAATACTTAAAACCAATTTCAATGAACAAACTGAAAATGCACGCATGAACATTAATGCACAAGTCAGAATAACAGGAGGTTTAACAGGAGGTTGTTCTCTACAATCTGCTGATATTGTGTGAATGCAGCATAACAAACAGATGCTGTTTGATGCATTATGGGAAATGTAGGATCTAGTGTTCTTACCCACGTGAGGGACTAACAGTGAGGAAACAGTTTGGACCATTCTTATTTCTAATCTGTCTCTTGTGATGGAAGTGCAATACTAAATCTCTTGAGTACTCCCTTAAATCAAGTACTAGAAGTGATTTAAATACTACTGACCCCAGGTTTGTACTTTGCTAGTATTGTTTATTCATTAACTGCTGATCTATCCTTTAAGGGCCTGACATTTGACTCCCTGTTACAACAATGACGCAGATTGAACTCTGGCTGTCTCAGTTTACAAAGCATCAAGTCCTAACCAGCACCTGTCCTTGTTCCATTCCTCCCCTAAATAAAACCAGAATATGTTTGGCTTTGTTGCACTACCTCCAAGGTGGCCCAGTTATATGTTATCAGGCTATAAAGGTATGTGTCATCACGCACATGCAAAGGAATAGTGATGTATATACAGTAAGGTGGATAGAGGTTGCGCACTCGACATTACATTACTCTAAGTTTTTGGGACGATGTGGTAAAAGTAAGACAATACATTTAAATGTGAGGAGATAAAGTGAATCATTTTTAAAGTTGCAGCAATAAATCAGAGCAGACCTCCAAATGGGTGCGACACTATGCTACTACACTATACCGCGGCTATATTTGATTAAAAGGAAAACAGGTATACGTTGCTTCATTAATTCTCAGGTTTTTAATCTTTATTCAGTTTCTTAAAATTTTAATTAGGATGATTACCATGAACTAAGCAATGAGAATACTTTTCATTTTTAAGTTGATGTGACTTCTTCGGTCTCAGTTGGTGACACTATTAAGTGCCCATAGATGGATATCTTGTGATGGCCAAGATTCACACTTGGACCGTGCTGTTTGTTCTATAAATAAAGGCGCAGAACAAGTGAATACTAGCACTGATTTCTTCTTTCCGTTTGACTCCTTGACAACTTGATCCACACTCCCAGCAAGCTGGCCCTGCTCAAATGCAAATGTCTGACACTGACCCAGCATTAAAGTGGTCAGCTCTTAAAATGTTCAGTGTCACTTGCACCAACAGGTGGTGTCAAAACCACGCAAGATACACAAATGAAGTTTTATTACCCCCTTTCCTGTCTGAATATTGTGGTGATGCTATGTGCAACAGTAAATGTCACCATTGGTGGACGGAGGGAAGAAGTAGTACAGACAGGAGTCTATTTTAGTAAGCCATTCACATTTGGCACAGACACTATAAATTTGATTGATTATTCTCCATCGTCTCTCAGAAAGTCCATTGCTGCCTCCCTCACACACACTTTTCTTCAGTTTTGAGGTACGACGCAAGGAGCTGCTCAGTTTCGATAAGGTACAGAGCTGTTACTATCCTGATACTTGTGTAAATTTGTTGTGGTATGTTGATGTGTTGAGCTGAATTCTTTGAATGAGGAGTAACTTTGACTAAGGAGCATGCTATGAGCTTAAAACAATGACCGACTTGTGTAGAATAAAGTCTATAATTCAGAGAAGAGTTTTGTTTTTACTTTGTTATTTCATCTGGATTATTGTTGGTTAAAATTAACAGCAAGTTTAACATTGTCATTTTACATGCCTGTGGATTATCTGGCCATTCACCTTTTCTGTCACCTATGCAGAGACTCTTGTCAGTTATGTTAACACATGTACTGGCTCAGCACTTTAAGGCTTTGCATATTACATAAGTGCTTTTAAAGCTATTAAAGTAATTTTTAATTATTTATCCTGTACAAATGCTTGTATATGAAACAGTAAACCAAACTCTGTACATAACCTATTATTTAATTTAGTTGCAATATGTATTTAAATTTGTAATAACATTTAATTCTTGTGAATTTTCATTTGCACATGAAAGAGAAGAAAATTAAAAAAATAAAAGTATGTCTATATCCTTCTTTGATTACACGTGCAGTAACTTTTCACAATAAAGTAAGAAAAATGTAACGTATAAAAGATCATTTTGAATTGTTTGGTACATAAAATATTCCAATCCACCTTAAATGGCACCAGGGGAACAACTGAGTAAACAGTAAATATATTTGTGCACCTAGCTTTAATGGACCAATGCATGTTTAAAGTGGGTGAAATACCTTGACCTGGGAGGTTTAAGAGGTCATCATTCTTCAGCCTACAGCTCAGTTTAGGTGTTAAAGATGAAGGAAATTCCTTGTGTTAAACACAAAACGGTTCAAAATTCACAAGACTGCAGTTATCATTTTCTTTTACTTTTCCAGTTTTAGTGGGGGAATTTAAGACAACCATGGCTGATGGGTGAGTAAAATCTCTTTTGGTTCATTTAATAGCACTCACTGTCACCTTTCAAGTATACTGTAAAATAATGTATTGATATCCATTTCGTAAACATTCTGACATGTATTTTCTCCCTTGTTATTGCTTCAAAAGACCTGTGAGTATCTATCACACACTATATTTTATATGTCCTCATTTCAATCCTCTATTTGTCTATTAAGGTCATACAATATATATATAGCATAGACTATAATGAAGATATTTTATGTCTAAATTCTAGAAAAAATCAAAGATCTCCTCCTCTCGAAAGCTGGGGTTGAAGGTGAGTTCTTCTTTATTTAAGATGAATTTTTTTCTGCATTTATTAAAATAAATTGGATTTTCCTATAAGATGTTAGAAAGCATATCATTGTGCATTTCTCAAAACATCAGAAAAAAATATTGTAAATATTAGCAAAGAAAGATATGCAACAAGGTTGTTAGCTAGCATACAGAAGCGGTGTGTACAGTTTTCTGTAATGTGAGAAGTGGTTGTGATCTGCATTACGAACTGCATTATACATACAATTTACAAATGTGGTATTCACATGTATTAATATTTTAGGATGTTTTATACTCATGGTCATATTTTTCATATTTTATGAATTAGTTGAAAATTCTGGTATGTATGTGAACTTTTGGTCTAATCCAGAGACCCTGATTATATCGATTTATTTTGATTTCTGCTTCAGATCAGACTGTTGGCAGTAGCTGCTCAGATGCTGCAGGAGGATACAGAGCAGAAGATAAAGGAAAGAGAAACTGCTCTCGCAGAGAGAGTTCCTCCTCTAAATCTGTCTGGTTTGTCGTTGCAAGAGCTGCTGGTATTTAATTTCATCATAATGTTTTTAAAACATTCTTCTCTCACTATTCACAGTTCTTCCTATTCAAGTTTGTGTTTTATTCTATGACCACTAGAGGGTGTCTTTTATTTTTTTGTTTTTTTACAGGATCTTTGCAAAGACTTGCACCACAAGATTGATGTAGTAGATGAGGAGCGGTATGATATCGGCCTCAAGGTGTCCAAAAACGAAAAGGAGGTGAATAGCTCAAGAATGAATAGGAAGATAAAATGATGCATGTTGAAATGTTTTAAAGTTACTGCAGTCAGTGTTTTTTTTTTTTTACTATGAGGACGGTCACAACGTAATAGAGCTAAAAATGAACAAACACTGCCTCCAAGTGGCAGCACTGAAAATAACAAGACCTCTTAAACATGAAGCCTGTTGTTCTTCATGGATGCACTCTTTGACTTTGTTAAATAATAATAATATAGAATATTCTGGAACTCAGCACACAGTTGTGTTTCAGAAAGAAAGCTGTGGCGAAAGTGGAAATTTGCCATTTGGCTGTAAGCACACAACCTCCTGTCGTTATTCAACTGACTTAAACCAAGACACAACACTGCAGTAAATTATGGACTGCTAATTTGTTTGGAGCCAATAAATAATTACACTGATACAATTAAACCCCAGACAGTAACATTTTATATTTTATATCAGGGTTAGAACAATAATAAATTGGACAATGATTGGCAATATATCAAATATGGGGTATTGAGCAAGCATGAGGTTCACTCCCAGTAAAACAGATATCACTTCTTCATCATGGATTACTTAAAAAATGTAATTTAATTAAATTAAATTTGTAGTAGTATATTGCAGTTTCTCTGACGTCGTACTGACCCTGCCTTAAAAAGCTGATAACTTTACAGAAATTTGATTACTTGTACAAATACAGTGTTATGTATACAGTTATCCACTACAAAATCTAAACAATTTGTTTGACAAAAAATATCTTAATTCAAGTCCAGCAACCAAGGTTTTTTGTTTATTTAATTAAATTAGTTTCCAATTACTGTGAACTTTCAGCTCTCAATCCCACATTAATTACAAGTAGATATATTGATAAAATCCCAGTGTTAATAAATTAATGTATAGATGTGAAAAAGTGAGCCAGTGGGGAAGATTTTATGAATCTTGGAGCTTCCCTCTACACTGTGTTCATGTATGTGTGTACTGTACAGTCTATTTGACCCACAATGGTAGAATAGCAACAGCACAGTCCTTTCTATCACCTGATTTCCAGATTGGGGACATGAATCTGAAGATCATTGAGCTCCAGAGTAAGTTTAAGAAGCCGACCCTGAAGAGAGTGAAGATCTCCGCTGAAGCCATGCTGAGCGTCCTGCTGGGCTCCAAACACAAGGAGTCCATAGACTTCAAGGCCAACCTCAAAACAGTTAAGAAGGAAGAAGAAAAGGTAAGGCTGGGTTTTGCTTTATGGGTCTCTGAAACTATTTTTGGTCAAATTATCTGTTTTATCTCGGCTGTATGTCCATGACATGTTATGTTACCAACAGGAGGAGGAGGTGACTGACTGGCGTAAGAACGTGGAGGCCATGTCTGGTATGGAGGGCAGGAAGAAGCTGTTTGACGCATCCGGCAATTAAATAAGCATTTTTGTTTCTTCTTATAATAAATTCTCAACATTACTTAGTGTCTTACCTTTATTCCATTTATGAACTGCAGATAGTAACACTCTTCAAACAACAATGATCTTGCTAGCAGTGATTTTATAGAAATAAAGAAAAAATTAACTGATGTTTATATAAAGTTTTAAACAATTTTTAAAATACTGACTTCGGGACTATTTTCAGAAGTTAGACTTTCAGACAAAACATCAGTATTTCTAGGAACGGTTGTGTTTTCTTTGCCTTGTATTAGTGGTGCAGTGACTGTTTGCAGACTTGTGATGGCAGCAAAACTCTTTCAAACCATCGCAGCATACTCAGACACAACTCCTAATGTGTTATCTGCTGTCTTGCCATCTAGTTTCTCAAACATTCAAAATGTATTGGCTATTAAAGACATAATGCTAAAAAAGAAATGGTATAATTGCTGTCTTTGTTCAAGTGGTTGTGGTGAGAGTATGTTATCTTCATAATTATGTACTTGATACAATTATGAAACCAACAATGTTCTCTCAATTGAAAGATGACAATCCTGCCACTGTTTTCTTCCAATGTGTAATATAATAATCGTCTTGGATTGCATGTGGGATCAACTTTAATTTCTCACACATAATGTCGGACTAAAGCCCCTTCAAGCTTTGCCTTCTCCTCCTTAGCGAGGAGACAGAGGCACTAAGGAAGCATCGCAGGTGGACAGTCCAAGTAAGAAATTTCACACCTCATACTTATGGGATGTCAGAGACGCAGCGCAAGAATGGCGAGGACAGAGGGGCTATTTTAGTGAGCCACTCACATGAGCGCTGGAATCTATATATCTACCCTCTTTCTGTCCTTCTCGTCTCAGAAAAAGACGCCTGTGAGTATTTATCACCTACTGTTTAAGGTAAGGAGCTTTATTTTGAAATACAGAACGTTAAGGGATAAAATCAAATGAAGGCTTTGTATTACAATACTCTTGTTAAAAGTTGAGGGAGCTGATGCTACTCCAAATTCAATAGTATTTTAAAAAAGCATGGCTGGATTTTTAAAACAGCATTTATGTTAATGCAAGTTATAATTCTTACAACCTAATGTAACATTTTTTACTCAAATGAAAGCTGTCTCATTCAAAAATCTCCTTACATGTGAGTGAGTTTGAGATCAACTAGCTTGAACAGAAGATGAAGTTATAAATATCACATCACTGTGTGGACTTATGTGTTCTTCTTTGCAACCTATTCTCATTTATTGTAATGTAGTGTAATTTTAATGTAATGATCTGAAATTGAAGATTTTTTGTTATCAAATTAAAAGTTGTTAAAAATGTCTGTAAAAAGCAATGTGAATTCTGGCCTTTCTGGTCTTTAAGGATTGCTTGTCTGGTGATTTGTAGTAACAGTAGAAGTACTTTTTGCTTTGTATTAGAGAGTATTTTTTCATACAGTAGGTTTGACCTTTAGACAATGTCATACATTGTAGACCTCCCCTGCTATGGAACTGCAACCTATGATATGTAAGATTTCTTTGTCAGAAGTGATCATGTTTTAGCTTAATTTATTTTCCTGTACACAGTAAATGAGCTGACGTATATACACGTGTATTCTTCTGTAAAATAACAAATACATTTCATCCTACTTTCTTTTACTTTGATAGATTTGACAAGGGGAGACACACAGAACCACAACCATGTCTGAAGCGTAAGAACCCAAATCTCATTTACTATAACTCATATTTTAACATGTGAGATTCCAGAAATGTAACAAACTGCACTTTTTCTCTTTCTCTTCTTGAATTATGGACACCACCTTCCTCACTGCACAGGCCCTCGGTAAGTTGATTCTGCTGTCTAAGACAGAATGTGTTGTATTTCTGCATCCATAAATATGTAAAAGTGCCCTGACTAGACATGAAATTGATTGACTTAACACTTGAATATCATAAAAAACAAAGAAAAAATAAATACAAGTTTGTAGTCAGTACTGTATATGTTGTCATTTTTTGTGTTTGCTGAAATAATACAGCAAAACCTGCCTGTAAAGAAAATTGACACTGAGAAATTATTATTACGTGTGAAATATTTTGTCAGGAATCCGACATGTATACTGTCTTCTTTTCCAGAAACCAAAGCCAAAGATCTCTGCATCTCGCAGACTGTTCTTGAAGGTATTTTATGTGTAACTGTGTGTTAGTCTTGGATAGTAATGCTGTAAAAAAAACGTTTACATTTTTAAGTGCTGTAAACCATACATTGTCTGACTGAGGTGTAATTCTGTATGTGCACCAGACCAAACTACTAAAGAAGGCCATGACTATGCTGGACAATGAAAAGCAATTCAGAAAAGATGAACGAGAGAGAATCCTCGCTGAAAGAGTCCCAGCGCTCCAAACGTCTGGCCTCTCTTTGCAGGATCTACAGGTACATTTATCATTGAATATTTCACTTTTTTTTGTTCTGGCTTTATAGAAAGTCAACATTAAATCACATAAAAACACTTCACCCAAATCAGTCTTTCCCTGTATGCTGTAGACGTTTTTCTATTGTCTCGGACTCGTTGGTATTTGCACTCAGACTTGTCTCAGACTTGGCCATTGATCTCGCCAAATATTCTAGTTGGTCTTGACCATGTCCAGCAATATACTGTATGTTTGTTTTTTCTGAAATAACTTCCTCCTTCAAAACAAACCCATTTATGAAACGTGCTTGTTCAGAAAAAGGGTATTGGTTTAGTTCAAAATCCCTCTAGAACTGTTATTAACCATGGTTACCAGGTGGATAGTTAATGTCACTTGAAATTATTTTCCTGGCTGCCAAAACTCAACTAAGTGGCAAATTCTCAAACCTCTTTGGACTCAGCCTTGACTCGGTCTCGAATAGTAGACTACAGAACTGCAGAGGTTTTGAGGTACCATCAGACTGCTTCCACCCAAACACAATCAAGGTGAATGTAATTTAGTTTGTGGCGGTCAAAGCACTGAAAATGACATCTGAAAACCTCAACACTGATGCCTCTTGCCAAGAACAATGTCTTGAGTTAATCAGGATATAGACCTCAATGTCAACAATTTTAATAGGGACCAGTGGAGTCCTTGGATTAATCTGCCTGCTTCTCGAAACGTTGAATTTATACAATATTATGGTGCATTTTAAAAACAAATCATTGTCCATACACATGTTGCACTGTTGCTATGTATTGTTACCTACCATGTCATTGTTTCCATTAAGACCAGTAACGAGTCTAACACACTAAAGGTTTCTGTCCACAGAATCTTTGTAAAGAACTGCACCAGAAGATCGATGTGGTTGATGAAGAACGGTATGACATTAACGCTAAAGTCACAAAAAATGATACGGAGGTGAGTAATATTTGTGAATATCTGTCTGAGTTCAATCCTTTTTCACATAAGATTAAGCAGCTTACAAATTTAAAAGGATGTATGTATGTAACCAATATTCATTGGTAATTGGACATTTTAAGGGCAATGTTGACATTGGGTTTGTCATTTCTGCTGGAAAAAGATACAAGACCTGTCCCAGAAGATCTTTGAGTTGAAGGGCAAGATGAAGAGACCAAACCTGAGGAGGGTGAGAGTGTCAGCTGACGCCATGCTGGGAGCTCTGCTGGGCGCTAGGGTCAAAGAGTCTGTGGACTTCAAGGCCAACCTCAAGACTGTGAAGAAAGAGGAGGAGAAGGTAAGGCTTACTGGCTATAACTTTAGTGTGGTTTCACTTCAATTGACTGTATTCAGTGCTGCTTTCCTGTGTACATATTTCAAATGCAGCACACAAATAATAAAACAATTAAAGTGTTAACAACAGTGCTAAAGCCAAAGATAAACATTTCTGGCATATATATGCAGAAAGCAGCTTCACATGACATCTAAAATGAAACCCTGATGTGAAATCTGAACTGTTAAAATGTTTAAAAAGGAACTAGAAAGTAGACATGACATGAAAGGGGTTTTCTTTGTTACAAAAATTGTAGAGGAAGTAAGAATGCAGCTGAGGCAGTAATGTTTAGTGCAGGAATTTCATTCTTCTCTTAACAATAAAAAGCATGTATCCGCATATCCACCGACAGTGTGCCTATTTGTATTGAAATGGCTACAAGTACTCCGGTTTAGTCAAAAGTAGCTGATTCAAAATCATCTTTTGACCCCACAGAAAGAAGAGGTGACTGACTGGCGTAAGAATGTGGACGCCATGTCTGGTATGGAGGGCAGGAAGAAGCTGTTTGATGCCGGGCAGTAGATTGTGTGGTGAATTTCTTTGTGCTGGAGTTTGCTGCTCTAAAACAGGTGGAACCAGTGAAACATGTGACTGTTATTCACCCTATAATCACAGTGAAAATGAAGACCAGAGTAACAAGTTCACACAGTTCATGTTTAAAGTGTTTGTGTGAATGGCAATAGTTAATATGTTTAACTTAAAGAGGACATATTATGCTTTTAGGGGGTTTAACATGTGCTTTAGTGTGTTTTATAGTTTTTTGTGTGAAACAAAATCTGTTTCCGACAGAGGGTGAATAGAGGTGCTGCAGGAATAGCCAGTATGAGAAAAATTAATGTGTTTTTTTAAACGCAAAAAGCATATAACCCTATTATAGTAGACCAACCAAATACAAGTATGAACCTGAAAACAAGTGTAATATGACCTCTTTAATGATAATTCATTTCATACATGTAGTTTTTTACATAATGTATGGTGATTAATTATGAAAAACATATGTATTTAATATATTAGAGCACTGTATTGCTTTTGTAGTTTTTAGCATCCATATGAATTCATGAATACAGACCACTATTGGCTGTCCCCGGACGCCTGTAATATTGTTACTAACTTGCTTTTTTGACCTCTGCAATATACAACAATAAACAGACAACAATGAGAGAAATTGTAGATTATTTGTCTACAATTACAAATCTTAATTTGTCCAATTTATACATTTCCCACTGCTTGCCTGCCTTGGCCTTAGATGACAAGATAAAACATGTAGAACAACATTTCTGTGTATTATTGTGTCTTGTGGCTGTTGGATAGATAAACAAAATGAATAGACATTCCTGGGGCAGCTAGTGTTGACAGCATCCTGGAAAATGGATTCGGCATTAAACTTAGACATTATGATGAGAAGAAGCAATGTTATGATTTGTGTATCAATTAATAAAAAAGGAAATGACATTGCTCAGAGAAGAATGGTCCTCTGTGTCTTAAAGTAGAACGCAGTCGCTTTCCATACAGTATTTCTACACTTATATGGATTATGTTAGCGTCTGATATTATTTATCTGTATACCTGTTTTTTCCTGAATATGTATCAGTATACACACATATAAACTGTGTGTAGTGTGGTGTGGTGTGGTCACCCACCCCTATGTTATGTCAAATTAAGGGTTAGGGTCACATTATGAGGACATTTGGGGTAAAAAGTTTTGATAGAGACTTGAGTTAGGGTTTAATCTCATGGGAGTGAATGTAAATCAGTCTTTTTTAAGTAACAAGGACAAGTGTGTGTGAAATGATGCAGCATTTTCTTTAAACCCGGCTTCACATTTAGTGTTGAAACCTGGCTACAAAAAAACATTCAAAAAGTGTTGAAGCAGCTTAATGTAAGCTTATATTATGTTAGAGTGGACAACATGTGGCAGAATTTTCCCCAAACTAGCTAGCTAAACTATTATTATGTTAAACATAAGTGTAATTTAGTCACATGTACTTTCTCCTCACTGTTCTCCCACACACACACACTTAAAACACACTGTCCCTTCTCACTTCCTGTGAACAAAGTTGTCTTAAACTGCTGTTCCCCCTCTTACAAACACCATAAACACTCTCCAGACTGTAAACCACAAAGCCCACCAACAAAAACATCAACAGTTAGCTACTAGCAGTCTGTACCTCGCCGATGTTACCCTGGTTACTCCCCATGGTTACTCCCCATGGTTACTCCCCCTGGTTACTCCCCATGGTTACTCCCTCCTTCCTCCCTCCCTCCACGGCGAACGTGCCTGGCCGTTACAACTCCTCCTAATATGGGCATAACATTCGACAACGGCCCCGCCCACATGTGATATCCTCCATTCCGATTGGAGGAACGCAATGTCAATCATCAACGTTCGCGGGGACGCTGCTGTACATGGCCTGTCAACATTTACGGCTGTACTAGCTGCATTTAAGCCGGATTTAAAACCCACGCAGGGTAAGAGGACATTTTCGCAATATTCGGATAATTTTGGGCTGAGCTTGCCACATGCCTGTAGTTCTGTTTCCGTGTGTTTGTCTTGTCTTTACCGTGGTCTGAGCGGACATACAAACGCTGTACTATCGGTCATTTACACAGCAACACGTCCATCCATCCTTTTAGGGTTGCTCATAAAGCTTTACACCATCCGCCGACATACTTGCATATAGCTTAGTAGTTAGCTAACGTCGTCTATCACTGTTCGGTGTCCAGCCTCTGAATAATAAGGGGCATTAATGAGGGCGGTAAGTTAGCTGTCTGCCTTTAGCCTGACTTTTTAAGGCAACCTCTGACCTTTCGCTGGCGCTGCCTCCGAGAGGTACCTGCTACTGTACTCAGATCAGATGACTCAGTGAGGCCACACTGTAAGCTGGATATTAGTGGTATTCTGTTTGACGTGGTGCAGTATTTACACTTGTGTTATCACCGACTGCATAACTTCTTGTTCTGCTGAATGTGTGCAGGGTTCAGCTGCCGGTGCCTCGGATGTCCAAGTACAAACTCTTTCTGCTGAGGCATGGGGAGGGGGCCTGGAACAAAGAGAACCGTTTCTGCAGCTGGGTGGACCAGAAGCTGAGCGAGGATGGGGTGAAAGAGGCCCAGGACTGTGGCAGACTCCTGAAGGAGCAGGGCTACAAGTTCGACTTAGTATTCACCTCCATACTCAGCCGCTCCATCCAGACAGCGTGGCTGGTGCTGGAGGCCATGGGTCAGGAGTGGGTCCCCGTGGTCAAGGCTTGGAGACTGAACGAGCGCCACTACGGTTCCCTGATTGGCTTGAACCGAGCAGAGATGGCCCTTCAACACGGAGAGGAAAAGGTGAAGTTGTGGAGAAGGAGCTACGACATCACTCCACCTCCGATTGACGAATCCCACCCTTACTTCCTTGAAATCTACAACGACCGCAGGTACACCACCTGCGACGTGCCGAAAGATAGCCTGCCCCGAGCAGAGAGCCTGAAGGAGGTGTTGGACAGGCTGCTGCCATACTGGGAGAGCACTGTGGTGCCAGAGATAAGGAAAGGCAGGACTGTGCTCATCTCTGCTCATGGAAACAGCTGCAGAGCCCTGCTGAAACACCTGGAAGGTATGCCACTGAACAGACCCAAGCTATTATAAACCGTGCTCTCTCAGCTTTTGTGTCGGTGTGCGGGGGAAGTGCATTCAGGTGAATTAAAACAACCAGTTTCTGGACAGGCTGCTGTTTCTAGTCGTTGAATTGGGAAGGACTTTTCTCAGTTCCAGAAATGGAAAGTTGAACTTGTGCAAAAAGGCCAGTGAGTTTATGTTACATGATGCTGCGGCTATGAAGTCCACTCTGACCTTTCGTCACACTCGTGAGCTTTGGAGGGCGCTCAGTAACTTAACACATGTTGGCTGTTATATAATAGTATGCGGCACAGAGGCAGGAATTGTGTTATTTGTCATACATTTGGTGTTAAAACCTTCATTACAGCATTCAAACATATTGTACTAAAGCAAAGTGAAGCCTGGTTGTGGCTTGTTTGTCCAGTGTGATCTTAATATTGCTGTCCTTATTTCAACAGGTATATCGGACCAGGATATTGCCAGTGTGACGTTACCCACAGGGATACCGGTGCTGCTTGAGCTGGATGAAAACCTCAAGCCTGTGAAACCTCGACAGCTCCTGGGAGACCAGGCGAAGATTCAGGCGGCGATTAAAAAGGTGGAGGATCAGGGGAAAGCCAAACCATCAACTTGAATGCACTAAACTGCCCGTAAAACGTTTATTTCTCAGATAACTCATCATGTAACACCAGACAGTAACAACAACAAACTGTTGTTAATAAGATTTAAAGGAAAGGTAGGGGTAAGTCTTACAGTGAAGTTGCTGTATGTGTAATAGTGGCCTGACCTGAATGACCAGTGTGTGTGTGTGTGTTACGGGTCAAACGGGCTGACAGGCCCAGGAGGAAGTTTAGAGATGTACTGTAAATGTTTCAGCACTGTTCTGAGTTGTATTATGTGTAAGCATTGAGGAAGCGTTTGTTTTTTTATGTTATTTTTAAGCTACTTGTCCCTTCTCCTGCCTGTATGGTGACCCTACAGTGGTTATTTATTTATTTACACACTGACTCTACCTTAGCAGATTAATAGTAATGTGTTGAAGCTGAGAAATCTTGAAATATGCTCATTTCCAGAAAGAAAGAAAGAAAGAAAGAAAGAAAGAAAGAAAGAAAGAAAACTCCTTTCTGAAAGATGCTTTTCTGTTACATTGATGAGCTTTAGGGATATTCATGTGCCTTCAGTGTTAACATAGTGCTCAGGCTTATTTTAAGTAGAGCATCAGATCATTTCATTTTATTTAATTTAATTTAAGAATAAAAGCTTTCAGCACTCTGTTAACAAATCTTATCTCATAGAAACTGATAGCTAGAATGGGATAATTGTGAACCACAGAAATGCTGTAAATATGCAAAACCACTGAAATCCTGTCCCACACTGATGTGTTACTCATACTTTTAAAATGGCCTACTCAGTGAGTAAGAGTAAGACAGCTGAAGTTGTGTTTCTGTGAGGTTTATACAGTACATTAACTCTAAAACACTGTGGCTAACAAACATTGCTATTTGGGTCTGATAACTTTTTATGCTTTGCACTTTTATGATGATGTTTTAAATTGATCTCCTTTTTGATTAAAAGCAACTGTGAATGATAAATGCCATTATTGTGGATGAATATGAAAATAATAATAATAATCCAAGCACTATTTTGGTTTCCATTTTACATTAGAAATGATCATACATGTGTAATTTGATGTTGCTTATGTAATGTTAATAACATGAGTGGTTACAAGCCGCTCTTGAGCACATTTTGTCTCATAGCAGCACTATCTTATTTCATCTTATGTTACTACTGTGTGTGGCACAGGCTGCTTCATTGTACTGTATGTTGTGTTTGCCACTGTTGTTCTGTGCACTGGTCTGTTAGGTTAACGGGGAAAAGAGATGAGAACATGCATTTGACGATAATTGAGTAGAGAACACTGGTATATTTGTCATTTCATGTAATATGATGTCATGTCTTCCCTGGTGTTCACACCTCACCGTATAAGAGTCTGCATGATGAAATAAAAGGGAATTCAAATTTTCCTAAACGATTGTTTTTTTTATTTCTGCGTTTTAAGCGTCATTTTATCAGATAGTTCATCATTTCGCAACAGGAAGGCGTGTCAGATGTCACACTTACACAAAGTTAGTTATAAATTTTGTGATGGAGCAAATTAGAAAACCAACAACAATGCAATTTGGGAAGTACAGATATGCCTGCAATTTGGATTCTGGTTGTCTTTAGCCCACTGGAACCACAGATGGATCCAGAGGAGTGGCTCTTCATTTCTCAACCATTTCTGTAATTTGGCCAAACCAGTAGAGCTGAGCCAGGGGGAAAACCCTCTAATTGGATGGAAAAACTCTTAAATGGACATGATGATCAACATGATTATATTCCCATCTATGTGGCAGCAATGATACTGTGTATCTTGGTAGACGCTATACTGCGTGGATCAAAGTGTCTGCATGTACACATTTTGTATTGCAGACGTGCATCTGAAGTACACCTGTTATTCAATACCAATACAACTCTGTATTCAGCAAGAGGACGAGCTTAAGAGGACTTAAGTTTGTTAATGAATTGTTTTGAAAATGATAAAAATATATATTAAAGTATTTAATATATATTTATATATAACAAAGAGTGATTTAGTGGAGTGAAATCACGTAGAAAAGAAACCACCCTGACACAAAGTTTATTATTTTCTGAGACAGACTTTTAAAGACTGTATCTATAATATAACCTACAAAATACTTTGTATAAACTAGAGCAATCAGTGCCATTACAGTTTAAATACACATCGGCTCTGTGTGATCATCACTGAGTCGCAGCTTGAGCAGGCGGGGCTGGTTGCTGTGCTTATAAACCTCTGGTTGCTCTGCCTCTGCTGATTTCCAGAGAGAACAGTGACTTTGGTCTGTCGGCCTGGTAAGTTTGATGATGACAATGTGTGATGCTATCTTATAACCAAGTTAGTCTAGCTAGAGAGGGATGGATTTTTTATGTATTTAGAGTGACTTATGTGGAGAATTAGATAACTGTTGAGGAGATAATAACTGGCACTAATGGTCTCCCTCAATAATAAGACTTAAACATAACCAGCTGGTTTAGATTAGGAAGAGATGCTATAAAAGACTATAACTTACTTGTTAACACAAATAATGTTATACATTATATAGATACCTCAGTCCTGTCTTCCGCCTAGGTGAAAAATATCTGGATTCATCTGTCTCAGAGTAGACCTCTGCATTTGAAAAATTGGAAGTGAAGTATTCATTTACCTCTCATGAATCTCACTTAAAGAAAATCATTTAGAGAGGGTCCTGGAGGGTTTTACATCCTCAGGCAGAGCAACAGCTGGACAAGATAGCATTAAATTGTTTATTCTCTGAACAAAAGCTATCAAAGCAATAATTTATTTACTGTAGAGGTTGCATAATTGCATGTATTCCTGAAATACTCTCCCATTAGAGACATTTTAATGCACTTTGGATATAATGTTTTTGTCCGAATATTCTACAATACATAAATGTCATTGAATTAGATTTACTGCAATGAAAGTCATTAAACGACTATTCATTTCAGCGTAGGGTCATACAGTTTACTCCTCAAGGGATTCTTGTAAAGATGAAAATGTAAGTTTGTATATATACCATATTTCTGTAGGGGATTGGAATTGAAAGGCATTGCCTGAAACAGTATTAGGAAGGGATGACCTGCATTGCTCTAACAGGGAGGACAGAGAAGTGGCAAATTCCTCATTCCCCTTGAAGTAATTGTAAGCATGTGCATTTTGTTGGTGTATGCTTCCGCAAATCGGTGGCTTAAAACTCCCCACATTTGTGTCTTTTCTTAAGGGTTAGCGCTTGGATTTGTCCAACACAGCAGTGAATACTATAATTTGTCTTTAGTTTATGTCACTCATACATTGAGCAGACGTCTGGCTGTGGAAAAGCTGTTTGCCGTCGCTGACATGCCAAGTCAGACTCCTATTCCTTAGATGGTATTGAAGATAAAGGCTACAACCACATGAGGTTGGAGTGTGTGAGTTTATGACCACGGGACTCATCTCTTTGGAGACTGGAAATGTGTTTGGGTTTTGAGAGCATCCTCTCCCCCTCTTGATTACTGAAACCAGGATTATTGTGCGTCATGAGAGTGAAAACAGCTGCGTATGTACAATAAAATGTTTGTGCACACATTGCATGAGGTGTAGAAGTTATTCATAAGAGATCTGACTTCAAGCCTCCTATAAACGATGAACACACAGCTTCACATCAACAATGCAAACAAGAAGAGTTCACATATTTGTGATTAGCTCGATCCAAACACCAATGTCTGCAATGAGAAGCGAACACAGGGGAGATCCAGCCGTTAATGTTTTAGTCTGAGCACAAATGAGCCTTTGTTGCTTGAAAGTGTTGTGATTTGAGAGGGAGGCTTTCTGCTCTCTAGTTGTACAGGTGGGACGCTCTAAATAGGACAGGAAATGGTTTTCCACATGAGCGAGTTAGAGGAGCCGGTAGAGGTGACGGAGTCATTCATCAGCAATCATTCTGCCATCAACCGACTAAGATGTAAGAAAAAATAACATTCCTTACATCAATATTAGAGCGACTTAGACTCTTGATTAAATGTCCGGCATTTCCTATTCAGCTTCTAAGAGGCATAGTCAATTTCCTTTTATTGACTTCAACGATGACTCCCAGCAGCATTATTATTCCAATCACAATGGAAATAAGTTATTCTTGGATTGCCACTTTGTATAGCAGCAGGTATTTTCTAGAATAAACCATGCTGACTGTCCATGGCCTTGCCAAGCCGGGACACTACAACTAACACTGCCTGTGTACTTCCTTAAAAGGAGGCCGAGTACACCATCTCAGCTGATGGGATGCAGAACAGGGAGTGCACATAGCTGCATCTATTTCCATTGAGTACAGTTGAGGAGGAAACTATAACTTTGAATTTGGATCACTTTAGCCCCTTGTGTCACCATGACATTTTATTCAGGTTTCAGTGATCATGACTCACGACTCGCTGAAGTTGTTGTTAATTTCCACTTTTTACCTGTCGTTAAAGTTGATGATTGACTCCTTGTGTCCTGTTGCTTGTTAAAACAAAGCAGAGCTGCAGAGCACTGAGTGGAGAGCTGAGGAGTGTGAGTGAGCGTCCAGTGGAGCCTATTAACTCCGCATAGAGATGATAAGATGCTTACAAATCTCCACTTTACCAGTCGATGGTTATCGGCCACAAAACAACACACACTCCTTTTCAACCAAACTGTACACAAACATTTAAACGAGCAGCAGAAAAGGTCACCACTACACTATGTTGTGTCTTGTAAACTGTGTGGAATTTGTATCCTGGTCAGGGACTTTTTCATATGCGACCATGTTTGGGCATGTGCAGCTGTGGCTTCTTGATTGATTGCAAACGCCTCTCTGGCAACTGTTTATTCTATAAGCACGTCGAAGCACTTTCTTTATCTTTTAACAAAAACCTTGTCTGATTTTAGGCCTTAGAGTTATCTGAGGACTATACTTTGTATATGCAGCTGATGCTGTTATACAGTGCACATTAGCAACAAATGGATTTCTTTTAATTCTTCAGTTATGAACCTTGCAACTAATCTGTATAATAATTTTAAAATTTAGGATGTACAGTACTAGATAAAAACAAATATTCATGTTACCCTCACTATATATGTGTGGGCACACTTTTATGCAGCTGAGACAGCTAAACACTTCCAATAATGGTCGAAGACAGCTGCTGGCCTTTGAGGTCTGTACTGGAAGCAATTGCAGGACTGTGAAAACAGTATTGGATAACAAATTCAATGAAAGTGATTTCGAATCAGAAAATGGTAGTTCTAGAACAATATTAAGAACAAGAGTATTGAATATGTGAATTAGTACCGTAACGAAGAAACTGGATTCACGGAACTGCCTCAAATTAGGTATATTGTCTCTTTTTTACCAAAGTGTAAAAATTACAATTTGTTGTTTTTACAATTTGGTCATTCAACATACGAGTTAACATCCAACAAAGGTAGGCTATTTGCAGAGGAGACAAAAGATGCCTGATGATATACCAGTGGATGTAAAAGCATCAGTTAGATCATTTATTTATTTATCATTTCTGGTTTCAGTTTTGTTACACTCGCAAAATGTTTCTGAATGATTACGAGAGAAAAAGACAGAGACAGAGACAGAGAGAAAGATGTAGCCTACCGTTAGCCTACTAATATCCAGCTGCCTGCATGTCTTTCCTGAATATTTCCTGATTGAAGATGTGAGGTCTCCTGTACCATGCCAAACCAAATGTAAATCATGCATTAGAAACAGTCTTTAATAGAACATAATGCTTTAGTCTGCCTCCTTTTGATGTCTGATTAATACATTCGCAAACACTTTGTAAAGACGCCATCATCAACCCAGTAATTACAAAGTCCAGACAATATACAAACAGCACATGGTGTACACAATGCTGGGATGAATAGAGACACAAAGAAGGGCCGTGCAATTGATGCAATTATGGGGCTTTTAGTGGAAGGCTTTTAACTCTTTTAGTGCATAGCAGGCACTAATGTCTTATAAGACTTATTATAACCTTCAGCGGACCATTTGAGGAATTCTCAGGCTAAATCGTAGTTGGCTTTAAAAACAAAGGACTCGAATGTGGGCTTATAGTGATTTAACTCATTTTGATGGGAAACACTGGCATTGGATACTTCCAAAAACTTTCAGAGCCGTACTCATTTATCACATTTAATAGGTCACCTAGTTAACTTCAATCAGTTTATTAAAAGTGTGATTCCTAAATCGTTGCCTCCAGTATTAGTCACTACCTAAGTATGACCTGTCTTTATTAACACTAACACATCATATAGTATTCAGTAGTTTTTCCCTAAATATGCCTGAAAGCTGCATGCTTTTAGTAGACTTCCTAAAACCTGCTCAAACTATGGGAGGCTGGGGCCAGCACTGCATTATTGCTCCTGAACGTACTCTGATCTCCATGTGAAATGAATGTATTAAATTAGAAGGGTTTGAAGATACAATACACACAGAGCAAGTAGATTGTCTGGTTTCGACATGTTGTAGTTTCTATTGCAGGTATCAGATTTAATAGTTATATGTGGTATCTCGCTTCTGTGTACATTTTAAGTATTAAGATATTAAGATTAAGCAGCATGACCTGGCACAGGTAAGAGTGACAATCCTGTAACATAACAGTTGTTTTAATGCCAACAATTGTGTCCACTGTAGGAACAAGAACAACAAATAGTTTTAGATATACTGGAAGTGTTTTTTTATAGTAAGACTGACCCAGGCTAGTTATTACCCCTGCTTCCAGTCTTTACACTAAGCCAAACTAAGCTAAGTTAAGCTAAGGCAAGCTTATTGCCCTCATGGCTTCAGCTCCATAGTTTCACTGACTGGAGAGTTTTATCCTCTAATCTGACTCTGAGGTTAATCTATCCCTTTAAAAGTCTTTTGTGACACAATGTCTTGTGTATCTGAACTTCCAGTTAAAGCTTGCTGTAGATTCCTAGCTACGAAATGCTTAAAGGTCTTTGCTTTCCATGGAGTCTGCCATGTTGAACTGCCATGTTTAGCCCAGAAGGGACAAACAATGGCTCTAATAGACGTGTTCATGTATCTCTTGTGCTTTTTCAGCCACCATAGTTATGATCCGCAAGTACACTGCTATGCCACTAAATCCTACACACTAGACCTTTAAAAGTAAATGTTGTACTTCGGCATTTTACAGAACAAACACAGAACATTTGTTCCGGTCTACATTTATCACGTTGGTGTCAGGCAATTAAATGTGGCCAGCAGGAAGCCATTACTGTCACTGCCCTTCTCCTCTTGTTTTCAAGTTTTCACCTGTTGCAAACGTCGATGAATATTCATGAGCAGTGTCTGGTGAAGCACTCAGCAAACGTTAAGCAAATGATGAATTTCCATTTGCATGAGAGGAGAGTGGCTGTGCGGAGGTAGAGAGAAAGAGGTGCCTCATCAGCTTTTGATCCTATCAGCGGGCCACAAAAGGGAGAGCTTACCCAGATGAGACAAATCAGTTACAGATGCATGAATTCGAATCTATCTTTGGCACCCATCTTCTAGGAACTTGATTCCACCTCCTGGCAGATTATAACAGCCTATAACAAGCTGAGTTGATTACATCTTGCAGTTCAAAGGTTTGGAGCTCTAAGGGACTGTTTCAGTGTCTCGGGTAGGCACAGACACTTCTATCTGAACTAAAATGTCAGTATGATCAGTGCTTTCATCTAAGGGGGACTTAGAATTTTGATTATTTCAGTGTTAGAGAGGGAATAATTCACCACCAAGAGCACACATCTAATCCATACAAATGACCTGTGTGGTGACTGATGGGGCAGCTGTTATGGGGAACATAGTGGGGGGTAGAAAAGCATTCACCTCTAGCCAGAGTGTCGAGTTTTTAAACTTTAGAAATGCAGAACTTCACCGGCCCTGCTGGACCCTGGCCAATCCAAACAGGCCTGGATCATGACTCTGACATGTCTGTGAGCTGTTAGCCTGCAGGTCAGTCTGTCTTTGCTGCTCCATAGAGGCCACAGCACTCCAGCTCCTGACTTACAAAACAGACCAGCCCTAATTGATCCCATATAAGAACAGATGTGAGAGAGTGATGGTTTGTCTCATGTTTGAATGTGAGAGGAATTATGTTGCAACGATGTTAGGGCTTCACCCCCATAGATTAGCGCTAGAAAAATGCTTTAATAAGAAACGTAGGTGATGTCTACACAAATGAGGTTGTTCAATGATGAATGTGATGATGCCAAAGAACAAAATTGACCAACTGTTGTGGTCATTATTGTTGCATATCTTTAGGACAATAGATGCCCTTGACATGATAGTTGACTGATTTTAGATTGGCGTTGCTGTACAGGAGACCACATAGCTAGAATACCTTCTATCATCGCTGTGAGGAACACTTTGTGTAATGATGGATGTTGGGAAGGAGGGGTGAGTGCTGCATTGCATCTTGAGCTTTAATGTCGGTGCACCGATGCAAACCGGTGGATCTTACATCCCTGGTTTGCAGGTATTTGGCCATAAACCAAAGTATTGGACAGCCCGGTGGCTCAGTGGTTAGCATTGTCGTCTCACAGCAAGAAGGTCCTGGGGCAGGCCCTGTGTGGTTTGCATATTCTCCCTCTGTGTTTGTGTGGTTTTCCTCCAGATGCTCCTGTTTCCCCCACCATCAAAACATAGTATTATGTTAATTCTCCAGTCAGTACCCATGACCAAGTCTCTGGCTTTGATCTGGATTTGGTCCCTGTGGCCGCACATTGCTCCTTGTACCGAGATGGGTTAAATATAGAGGACAAATGTCACTATACATTGTACTGTGTCTGATTTTATACATTACAATAAACTTTATTCTATTCTGAATTAACATTTTGACCTGATGGCACTCGAGGAAAAGTTACACTTCATCCTAAGAGGAGCATAATACCAAATTTCATAGCAATCCATCCAATAGCTTATGGTTGTGCTAGAGGAAAAAGTCAGAGGATCATCAAATATATTAGGATTTATTGTCTGGAACCATACACATCTGCACAAAGGCATTCACTCAGTACACTCTTTTGATCTTTGTTTTTGTGTTTTATTTCCGGACTACAGATCATTTTGTTTTATACATTAGCAGCAACCACCTCTCCAAATGTTTTGTGCTAAATATGGGTTTCAATTAATCACTTTCCTGTTTTCCAGGGAAGTGATTTGTGAACGTGCTGCCCTTTTCCAGGAAAGCTCTCAACCGTTACTACCCATGTAGTGGATGTTTTAAAAAAGATCTCTTTTGACCCAGTCTTGTTTGTAGGCCATTGTGACTGTATATGGTATCGCCCATTGTAAAAACTAAACTGCTATATCCATCTGCTCCATTATGACCGGCTGCTCACTGTTGGTGGGCTCCTTGTCAGATCTTAAGATACAGATACCTAAATAAAGGGATGGTGCTCAAGTAGCCCTCTTAGTGACAATACATAGTGTTACATTACCTCATATAATCAACTCTGATAACACAAGCTGTGCTACACTGCTAGTGACTGGTTGGGACATACAGTGAGGAGAGAAAACACACATTATATAAAAATCTGTAAGCTCACATCATCTGATAGTACAGTTTTCGTTGGTATGTTGTTATAGAAGAAGATTGATGCGTGGTTTCAGGCCAGAAATTTTCCCCATATCATTTTCTTTCAGCATGTCCTTAAATGTCAAACAAATGAGTTGTGTGTGTGTGTGTGTGTGTGTGTGTGTGCGCAGACTTTTTGGTCCTGGACTCGCAGTAGTTGGATGGAGGTCTGTTTCCTTCACCACTGTCATTAGACTCATTTTCAGTATATTAAGAAAACCACCAACAGAAGATATCAAAGCCTGACTAAAAACTAAGCTAATGTTTTTCCTGGCTCAGGATGTCCCGACATATATGAGGCACTTTAATTGCTGCAAGAGGTTTCTTATAATCAATAGTTCAGTTTTATGAATTTGTATTATTGATTCTGTTTAGGGATAAACTGTTGGATGTCTTCAGAATTCACACTCTTCAGTCTGGCACTGAAATAAGTTTGTGAACCATATTAACATACACAGTTACAGTTTGTGGCCTCAGTTTATTCCTTAACTTAAATTTCACAAGTCCCAACACGGGACAACGTCTGAAACATTTCCAGCCATAATGCGCATATGTTAAGAAGAAGTTTATTTCTTCATAAAAATTAAAAGTATATGTTTAAAAGTGGATTCCTTAGAGACAACAGACATCCAGTAATCAAACTAAACACTTCATGCAGAAATATATATGTGTTAGTTTGCTGGTTTAATTTCCTCCCTTCTCTGGTTGGGACAGAATTGCTCTGAAATCATACCTTCACTGTTCCTACTTTCACACTGCAGTGCATTGTATCTGTTGGCTGGAGTTACTGGCAGGCTTTCTTACAGACTTATACAAGGTCGTCAAAAGATGGTTGATGGCAGCTGCTTATTGTGCAGCTGGTAAATGTTCTATGTAAGAAAAAATACATTTGATGAAGCGTTTTTATTGGCAGTGCTTTGGAATTGGCTCTCACGGCTAAAGGTGTTAACACAGCGCTACTCAAACTGTCTTAAAGGCCATAGATGAATGATCTAGTTAATTCTTTAGCCCAAGAAGTTGATATTGCATCTAAGGATATGCTCAATTTATTCACAAGATTTTATCTATGAACACTCAAGATTATGTGTCTGATTTCTTGCTCTATAACCAGAAGGATTTGCAGATAGTGACTTGGCTCAGGAAGTTGTGGTCTTTGGGAAGCTTTGGGAAATTACCCCCTACCAGTGTGGGCAAAACTTCAGATTTATTATTTGCTTATTAGATACATACTCAATTGTAGATTATATACTTTGGCAGCCATGTATTAGAATGATCATTTCATCCATAATGAAGAATCTGCAGTGATTATTACATGCACTCTTAATAAAGTCTGACGCCAGTGAAGTTTCAGTAGATCTACACTACAACAGCAGCAGCAGTTAATGATATGATGAATGAGGGGCACTTTTCTCAGAGATATCACGCCTGTCCAGCCTCTACAATTTGAATAAAACTATCCTGTATAACAGGCTTCCCAGTGAATAGGATATTATAGGACTCCACCTTCATTCAGGAAGAATTGTTCCAGGGGCTTAAAGGTCCAGTGTTTAAGATTTGGGAGGATCTATTGGCATATTAGGTATGTTTTCACGAGTGTATAATCACCTGAAAATATGAATTGTTATGTGTTTGTTGGTTTGGTAGTCTCCCATGAACTGCAATGTTTCTACTGTAGCCTGGAATGGACAAACCACAGGCTCTAAATATGTTTTTCGCAACCACTGTTGTTTCTTCTTCACACTTGGAAGCGGAGGAGAAGTGAGAGAGTTGCAATCTTCAACTATACCGCTAGGTGCCACTAAATCATACACACTGGTCCTTTAATGACTTTCTCAAAAGCCAGAGACATTGTCACAAGTGTTTGCAAGAGAGAACAAATGATATTCTGATTTTCTCTCATAAGACTCGCACAGATTCCTCTGTTTTGAGTTTTGGGTGTCTTTTAGGCTACATGTCATGGATCATCTCTGAATCTAAATGCTTTTGATCCTGAAAGACAACATAGAAATGAATGTAACTCCTCTCTAGAATCTGATATAATGACTGATATGATGCCTGATGTCTGTGTGTGGTAATCTGGACAGTGGATCTGAGCAAAGACAATTATTAGTTGATTTAAGATGATTTAAGCTTGGTTTCTTATTTGGTGGTTAACAAAAGGGTCTTTAAGGAAACAGGGTTAAACTGATACATTTGACAACAGCTACATCAGAAAGACAGACAGAAAGAAAGCAGGATAAAGCAATGCAGACCAGGGGAGATAGTTTGAGAGAGTCTAAAGTCAGAGATCAGGGAGGGGAAAGTGAGGCAGGGGGAGAGAGCAGGAGTCAGATTGAGGAGGAGGAGGGAGGCTGAGAGAGAAAGAGAGGGGAGCAGAGAGGCAGGCTTTGCCTTTTCTGGTAGTTAAAGTCGCTGAAAGAACAAGCAGGAATTCTTTGTGCTGCAGAAGGGCTGAGATATAAACCAGACTGTAGAAGTTGATGTATGAAGAGAGGAGAGACACTGCTGTTCATGGACTAAACTTCAGCTACTGCTAAGGTATTGTAAACCAACAGGCACTGTAGTTCTTTATGTTTCTATTCATGCCATGAAGCTGTCTTAGGTGGCCCCCTTTATTTTGATGTGTGTATATTTATGAATAACTTTTTAAAAATGTAATTTAGCATGTTTTCTTTGTCACAGTGAGGGTCTGTTAGTAATAAACCTCACAACGTTGAGAAATTACCATGATGATGAAATGAGATTTTGTAGGATCCCAATGTACAGGAAAGATGTGCCATGTCAAGCAGAAATTAGAAGATTTTCCAAGCAAATGGAATCCAATGATCCAAAATAAACCAATTGATGAGTGACTGACTGACAGATTGTATAGGATTTAGCACACATGATTTGATGTCACGATTGTGTCTTTCAGTGAGAAAGTGAGGAGAATCTTTTGGGCATCATGGACGATGAGTTTGACCGCCGCATGGAGCTGAGGAGGCAGAGGAGAGAGCAGATGCGCCTTGAGGCTGATAAGTGAGTGAACCCTCTAAGAACTTATAAACATATGTCCGGACAGGACAAGCACACATGTATGGACATGCACACTCAAACACCAGCTGGATTTTGCAGAACAAAAAGTGAATGCATGGTTAAAATTGTACAAATGCTATAAAAGGACATCCTACACCACAATTTCTTAAATTAAAGCCTCATTTGTTTTTATCAGTTTTAAACCTGATACACCTTCAGCTTCAGTACACCTTATTTGATAAGCAGGGTCTAACATTCCCCTGCTTTTATAAACCACATGTACAGTCGTTGCTAGCGTTATTAGACACCAGCTGCTCACAGGGAAGTCCGACCGAGCCAGTTTTCTGTTTGTCAACCCACGTACCTTACCTTTACCATTGTGCAATGAACCATTTTAGAACATGTTTCTTCTCTAATATTTTTTCTTGGTCTTCTAATGATCCTTTAGCCATGCAGTGTCTTGGAGACAGATGATCAGTGCTCAAGGCTTACTGTGTGTATTTGTCTGTCTTTGGGTTTATGCATTTTGCATGAGAGAGTTGTGAGTACCTGCGAAGAGTACAGCAGACAGGACTTGGATGGTGCCCAGGCGATGATGGTTAAATGATCTCCTCTTTCGCTCATTAGGGACTGAGCTGCTGTTTGGATTTTTTTTGTTCTTGCTCTCTGTCGTCTCGCTCCATCTCTCTGTGTGCTCATATAGAGTTATTGCTGATATCCGTTCTACAGTAAGATGGTGACTCACAAGTGTAAACTTGCAGATTTGATGCTTTAGACTGTATCTTATGACATAATAAGAACAAAAAGGAAAGGGATCTACAGGGATATAAACTGTAGGGGGGTGCAGAAGTAAAGGTTGCCTGCTCAGTGTTAACTGTGTTATTCACAGTACAATAACAATATAAACCAAACTAACAATCTGATTCAACTTCAAGTACAAGCACAATTGCTGACACCTGTAGCTGTCAGCTGCAGCTTAATCAATTACTAAGCTACTACTCAGAGCCTACAGACACTTAAATTAACCACAAAATAATTACAGGAATTATTTATTTTCAAAAGATCCCATTAAAAAACAGCAATAAATTGATCCTTCAAAGGCTGAGGGACATTTTCCTGAATATTGCCAATGTAGTTTGTTTTTAATCAATTCCACATACACAGTCTTGCTGCAGTAAATATTCACTATAGTGCCAAATGTGTATTAATCCACAGCTGAAATATTAGATATAGAAATACAGAATAGTTCCCAATACATCTTTTTACTCATGTTCAATGGGAATGAATGGGCTTTGAGCATGAGTGCTACAGACAGGTTGGGGGTGTCAGAAAACACTCAGAGACAAACTAACACATACAGTATAAAGCTGGTTTTGGTGTCTTCGTTGAATTTGTTAAGAATATTGTAACTTTTATCTTTCAAGGGTTAGTGGTGACATTAGGCCATGATCAGATAGTCAGTGTGTCCGTACAATCAATTACATCTCAACACATTATTTTCTTCTAGTTCAGAAGTCAGTTGTTGTCATATCAGACGTCCTATCAGAGCCTCAGTGAAAAAAGGCATTCCTAACAATTTTCTCACAGTCCTGCAGCCAGCCCTGCCAGCAGTGCCAACCCAGCCTCTCAGCTCCTCTCTGCAGCCCGAGGAAATTCTGCAGACGCTGGAATGTTTTGACTGCCATTTTTATTTCAGCACAAGATAGGCTTCTCTGAATGCTTCTGACAATTTGAGTTAATCTCTTTTCCTTCATCTCACCACGTTTTTTTTCTCATCATATTTCCGTTCATTTATTATGTTTCATGTCCCTCAGGTTGGTCGTCTAGAAATGTAACATTTTGACAGCACTCTCACAGCAGGCCTCCAGCTTTGGGTGGAGTTTTATCGAATTGAATTACTACCTCAGTGATTCCTCGGGGCGACCCATGCCAATTGGAGGAAACTTTGCCTGAGGATTTGTTGGATTTCAACCTTGTTTGAGTCTTTGTTTCTGTTTTAAAGACATAAAGGATTCTTGTGGTTCCCATCACCTCCTCTCATAACATCTGTAAATCATTGCGTGAAGAGCAGAGGGAAATAATACCCGTGCTCTATCAATGAGCCATTTCAAGCTTTCTCCGTGCCTCATAAAGCCTGGTAGTGCTTGGAAACATACAACCTGGCAAGCTCAAAAGTCCCACTGTGGATGTACACGTAGTTGGATGAAGGTCAATGACAGGATGTGAGTGAGATGAGAAGGACAGGAGAGTGTAAAGATTCTTTTTTTTGTCTAGAGTTGGTGATTTTGTCCTCATCTTTATCTCTTTATCTTGCTCTTTTTCCACCCAGCACTGCCTCTGTCTCTGATTAAATGTGTTGCCATGGGGTCATTCCTTCCACCTCAATTTCTTCTTGTGACATTTAAGTTTCAGACAAATGTAGAATGTGTTTCTTGTTATGTCTTAGTCTGTTTTCCATCTGTGGGGCATCTCCCGTCTCCATCATGTCTTATGAGGTTTGCTTGAGACAGTGTGGCGTATATCACTGAATACTTCAAATTAATGAACTAATCACAACTAAGGCCATTAACTAAAATAAGAGGTCACAAGCAGATCTTATTTACAATATACTTTAACAGCTACAAACGTGGAAATTGTGTAATTATGAATATAAAAAAAATTTTACATTTACTATTTAATCTATCCATTTTGGTGAATTTATGCTACTTTAAATTCATTAGTGAGTATTAACTACCACTAATTACTATAACTTTTACTTCTTCTTCTTATATTCCAATGCATGTCTCATTGTGGAGTACAAACACATGTACTATGCATCTGTATTTTATTTTATTTCAGTGTGGGTTGCACCAACGATGATGATGAAGAGGAAGCTCGGGAGCGAAGAAGACGTGCAAGGGAGGAGAGGAAGAAGATGAGGGACACGGAGGAGTCTGGAACCACTGATGTGATCGACACTAACAGGTACAATGTAGATCTATGGGTATATAACACTCGGTAGTGGGATAAACCAGGAAAACAAGGTAGTATAGGTAGTAGTAGGTAGTATTCATAAAACAGTTGTCCTTTCTGTAACCGAGTTAAAGCTGCACCATAAACAGCTGTAGACCAAAGCAGAAAAAGAAAAGCTGTTATTTGTTGGACAGTAGATAGGTGTTACCAAGTGGATTTCCCTACCAGTAAGCTGGGTGGATTTACAGTATGCTGCTCTCAGTACTTGTTTATCCCCAGTTATGTTCAGGACCAACAGCCTGTTGTCTGCAGGATGTACAGGCCAGAAAAGGTTTAGTGTTGCTATTAACTGTTGACTGCAGCCATTAAAAGTAAACAATACAGTTACACATGCCATCGATCCTTTGCTAATTTTGCTCTATTGACCATGAAACTGCAATTTAAAAATATCTGCTGCAGTTACATTAGCACAGTTATTAAGCCAGTTACAGAGGTGGGAAGTAACAAAGTGCAAATACTTTGTTACTGTACTCTTTTTTCAGGTATCTGTACTTGAGTATTTAATTACTTTTTACTTTTACCCCCTCAGTTTTGAAACTAATATCTGTACTTTCTCCTCCTTACACCTGCACAAATGAATGGCATCATAGAAAACAGTGAAGACAGTTGGATAAATGATAATATAATATAATATAAAGCAGTTATTAAGTTTATTGGAAAAACTTTAATTGCAATTTTGGAGCTTCAACTTGAATTTCAAGTGTATTTCATGTGCTTACAGTGTGATGGAGACCTCCATGACAACCAGTGCCGAAGGTGCAGATGATGACCAGGCTTTGCTGGAGCGCCTGGCCAAGAGGGAGGAGCGCAGGCAGAAGAGAATGAAGGAGGCCATGGAGAGGCAGAAGGAGTTTGACCCCACCGTCACTGACACAAATGGCACAGACAGCACACTGGAGGAGTCTTCCATCAGCAGCAGACAGCAACATACAGAGGAAGAGGAGGAGAAACCAGCCCAAGGGGAGGTGGCAGACGCTGATACAAACTCCTGGAGCAAAGAGGAAGAGGACAAGAAGGAAGATGAGAAGGTAAAGTGAAAGATGTCAGATTTTTTATGTCAAGTTGTTTGGAGTGAGATTATTCTGTCGTATCTTATGTGTTTTTTTCTTAACAGGAGACTGTTGAGGAATCAACAACAGTGAGCACAACAAATGAGGTCTCTTGTTATTGATTTTTGATAATTTAATTGTATTAAAATACGTATATAAATTGACACAAAACAAATGTATCTTATTTTATAGGAGGAGATTGAGGAGAAGGCTGCAGCAACAGAAGTAGAGGTCGAACAGCCCGATTCAGGAAAGAAAGATGCTGAAGAGGAAACTTCTCCTGATGTTGACAAGGAGGAAGAAGAAAGAAAGAGGAAAGAAGAAGAAAGACAGCAAAAAGAATTGGAGGAAAAGCTGAGGATAGAAGAGGAGGAAAAGCAAAAAAGGGAAATGGAGGAAAAGCTCAAGAAAGAGGAAGAAGAAAGGCAACTAAAGGAGGAGGAGGAAAGAAAGAAAAGGGAAGAGGAGAAAAAGCAACAAAAGGAGGCAGAAGAGAGGCTGAGAAAAGAGGAAGAGGAAAAACAGAAAAAGGAGATGCAAGAGAGACAGAAGAAAGAGGAGGAAAAACGAAAAAAGGAGTTGGAGGAAAAGAAGAAGAAGGAAGAGATGGAAGAGAAGAAGAAAAAGGAGGAGGAAGAGAAGCAGAAGAAGAAGGAGCTGGAGGAGAAGAAGAAGAAAGAAGAGGAGGAGAGACGGAAAAAGGAGGCTGAAGAGAAGAAGAAAAAAGAGGAAGAGGATAAGCGCAAAAAGAGAGAGATGGAAGAGAAGAAAAAGAAAGAGGAGGTATTGATGTGATTTATTGATGTTTTCATGTTAACAGCCGCTTCCGAAACCTGGAAAATTCTAATGAAGGCTGGTAATAACATCCCCATCTGTAAAGTAAGAATACAGACATGTAATGTACTAACACAAGTCCTCAATCCTTAAGATTAAGTGACTGTGGACGGCCACTTTTGATTTATCCTGGCTTTGTTCTGACTTTGCAGTCATTTACTGTTATGGTGTGGTCACAAATCACTGTGAAGTCCCAGGGTTTTGTTGCCACATGGATGAAAGAGGGTGCTGGTGTTGTGGATGTCACAGTAACTTCAGTTTACATCTGTGTTGCATTCACTACCACGCTTTGGTTTGCAACAGTGCTTGATAGCTTTTTTGTGGGTTTTTTGACATTATATGTTTCCACTGAGCCTTCTGTTTCTTATTATTTTTCCTCCATTTCTGTCTTCTGTGTAAAGGAGGAGAAGCCGAAGAGATTTGGTTTTAAGGAAAAGGTAAAACATGATTGTCATTTAATAATGAAGCCTTCTCTAATATACAAGATATAGTTAGAACGGTGTTTTAATGTATGACTTTTGTTCCTCTTTTTGAAAGAATGAACCAGCCAAACAGAACGGAGCTCTCATTGAGAATAGACTTAAGAAAACAGAGAAGACATCAAGGTAAAGTTGGATGGACCCCTTATTCCAATAGGAACAAAGGACCAGTAAGATTTAGTGACATCTAGCGGTGAAGTTTCAGATTGCAACTAACTGAACACCACTCATGTCTGTATTTGACAACCTGGGAATGAGAGGGTAGGAGAAACTACCATGGTCACGAAACATGTGAAAAATGCAAATTCCCTTTCTTGAGCCAGTATTTGGTTTGTCTGTTCCGGGCTACTGTCAATGGAAGGCGACCCACAGCCTCTTTACCTCTAGCACCACCATCAGGTTAAAATTTTAGTTTGTCCAACACTTCGATTTATGACCAAAAACCTACAAGACTAATGACATTCCCATCAGCCTCAGCTGTACTTTATGTTTAGTGCTAATTACCAAATGTTAGCATGCTAATACACTAAGCTAGGAAGATGAACATGGTAAAGTTTATACCTGTTAGCATTTAGCTCAAAGAACCAGTACAGTCAGTACACAGCTGCTATCATGTTGTAGTCTTGTTATACACTTTGAGACTAGAATGAGTCTTAATAACTAAAATGCATCCTCACTCGTAGAAACCCACACTCTGTGCTCATTTTCAACAGCAGTTGATTAGAGAAACGTGTGTTTGTATGTGTATTCATTTAATAATTGTGTGTTTGTGAGCAGGGACAATGTTCCCTCCACCAAGACAGAAGACAAAGAGCGACTGGAGGCCGAGCGTAAACTGCAGGAGCTGAAGCGCCGACGAAACGATGCAGAAAGCGAGGAGTTTGAGAAGATGAAGCAGAAGCAGCAGGACGCAGAGGCTGAGCTGGAGGAGCTGAAGAGGAAGAG
>NW_023339762.1:12115282-12169963 GCF_004916995.1 Morone saxatilis | reverse complement strand
TCATAGTACTATATTACCCCTGCTCCTATTTGAAAAGTGTCCTGAGATAACTTCTGTTATGAATTGGCGCTATACAAATACAATTGAATTGAATTGAATTGATGGATTTACATTCAGGAATTACTATACCAATATATTATATTATTGTAAGAAATGTAATGTATAAATCATTTACTTTGTTTTGATTTGGTTATGTGCCATTTATCATGGATCAGAGAGAAGCAAATTGTGTGACAGCAAATTGCGTGTTTGTAACAGGAGGAGAGGAAGAGGATGAGGGAGGAGATAGAGAAGAGGAGGGCAGAGGCTGCAGAGAAGAAGAAACAGAAGGAGGAAGAGTCTACAAAACCTGTCTTTGCTGTCAGTCCCAAAGGCTCCTCAAAGGTGAGTTTTTGAGCAAAGGTTCAGTTGTTCTAGAGGTTTGTGTGTAGCCGTATATAGACCATTTGGGTTTTATTTGCCCAGGTTTGGAGATATCATCTTTGATATTTGCACCCAAATACAAAATGGATTTATCACGGTGCTCATTCAATATCCTAAAAGAAGTGTCCCAGTAACTTTGGATAATCCACAGCCAACTGTCAGTAGATTGATTGGAACAACTGGGTTTCTGTAGTAGAAAGGATTGCTATTTAGATAAAGCACAGAGAGCCACACAACCTACTTCTACGAGACACATGTTGGGCTTTCCAGATGTTTGTAAAGCACAATTAACTATTTGTAAGTGTAATAATTTAACTTTTTGGGAAATACACTAATTGAAGAAGGTCAATGGCACTTTCGTGTTTCCAAAGGTTAAAAAAATCCACCTACCAGAACCTCTAATGCTCTATGAGTCTTGTTGTCAGGTTTCCATTAAACCAGGGTAGACTCAAGGAAATCGCTGCACCATATATTTCAGAACGTAAGAACCCCCTTAGAACAGCAAATGTCTGCTACTATACCTTGGTTTTTGTATGGACTAAACAAATGAGATATGACATGTTATGGCGCTGGGAGGTGGTCTACAGTCTTGTATTGTTATAATGCTAAACAACGGGAATCAGCATATTTAACAGACAAACATGAGAGTGGTATCGATCTTCTCATCTACAAACATACAAAGTGTATTTTCCAAATCTGGAGCCATTCCATAAAGCACTGACATGCCACCAGTTTGTATACATTATAGCATTTAAAGGTAATTTATTCCCATGCAACAACAGATGTGCTTTTATTTGTTATCTCCAGTTTTGAGACATTGTTATTCTCATTTTCCCTCTGTGGCCTAATGTGGTTGGTTGTTTTGCCAGTTTCTGTTTTTAATTCTTCTGATATTACCCATATATTGTTATTTGATCCAAGCTGGCGACTGTGCTGTTGGCAGGCTGTTGACGACCAAGACCATGACTGGGCAATTTTCTTGCTGGGGTATTTTTGGAGGAATGTTGAGAATTGTGTGCGTACATGGGAGGTATAATTCATCTTGAACAGCAGTACTCAGTGTGTGTGTGTGTGAGCTGTGTGTATGTGTATACTGCCAGACTCTACAGTTTAGTCACTCAGGAAGTAGCCAACACAGTGTCCAAGTACAGACAGAGCTCCCCAGGGACAGACTAGTCTGTCTGTCAGCGAGGTGGTCTTGGAGAGAAGGAAGCCAGGATAGCTTGACCTAACCAAATTTATTTGTGCCTTTATTTTATGTCAGTGGCAGACTGGTTTATAACTATGCTGTTTTGTACAGATCGGGGAGAAGGCAGAATTCTTGAGCAAATCAGCCCAGAAAAGGTGAGACATAAAAGGTATTTTTTACAGTAAAATCTGAATAAAATAATAAACCAAGACCTTTTTACATTGGTGAGCTATACTTATGTCTTATGTGTTGTTGATCCACACAGCACTGCAGCCAGAGTGTCTCACACTCCAATTGTCTCCAGGATTGGAAACAGACTAGACCAGTACACTTCTGCCCTCCAGGTGAGCAACGTTATTCACTATCCTTGTGGTGGTGGAAGAAGTACTCAAATTCTTTACTTAATTGTATTATAAAGAGGAGTTTTTAACTGATTATGCCTATATGACCTATAAACAAACAAGACCATTACTGAGAACATTGGCTATTTCTATAAAGATATTCTCAGATTTGGTATCATTCCCCTTGAAATCAATGAAACAAGGCGCTAGAAACCCTACGACCTCTTCAGTTCCTTGTAGGAGCTAAAAGTACCAGTAAAACAATGTAAAAATACTCCATTACATGTAAAAGTCCTTCAAACTCCTATTTAAGTAAAAGCACAGTGTCAGCAAGTAGTAAAGTAAAAGTGCATATTTTGCAGAAAAAAAGGTCCCTGTAGCTAAAATTTATTTATTACACTACTAGACTGTTAATACATCAGTGTGTTGCAGCTGGTAAAGGCTGAGTAAGTTTTGAGATAAATCTGAGAAAGATTTTTTTAAATATAGGAATTTATTTTTTCTTCCTTTTTTTTTGTTTTTAGATATTGAATATTTTAACCTCTTTGTGTCTTGAACATCTATTGATACATTGTCAAGAAGGAACATCTTTTTTAAGGGATTGCAAGCCAAAAACGTTGTAAACACCTGGTCTTCACAATGCATTTGCATTAAAATGTAAAATCTTAATCTGCAATGTAATTAGCAACTATAGCTGTCAAATATATGTTATAAATAAATAAAACATCAATATCTGCCTATAATGAAGTGTTGCAGTAGTAGAAGAACAAAAGTGTAAGGGAACATAAATATAATAAAACATAATAAGATGGAAATACTCATTAAACTACTACAGATCCTCAGTCAATGTAGTGCTGTTTTTAACCATATAAAAGCAGTTAAATCCATCCTCTATTTCAGGGAAACAAAGAAGTCAAATCCCCAAAGTCTCCAATGGCAGATATTCCTACAGGAGGAACTCGCAGCATCAAGAGCATGTGGGAAAAGGGCAATGTCGGCAGCTCCTCTGAGAGTCCAGCTCCTGCCAACAAGGTGAGAGAAACAGAGAAGGGTGGGCAGGGAGAGAGAGATTTACTGACATGTGATTGAGTGTCTCTTTCCCCAGGATGTGGCTGGTATCAAAGGAGGCGTGGCTGGACGTGTCAACAGTTGGATGGCAAAGCCTGCAGAGCCGGAGAAGACAGGGGCACCAGCACCTGCACCAGCACCAGCAGCAGCATCACCAGCAACAGCAAAGCCAGCGGTAAGGCCTGATAAACCCCTGTCTTGATCACACGCACACACTATTGTAAATTAGACACCAGTGTTACTTCAATAGAGTAATCCCTTGATATTCTGTACACGCTAATGTGCTCATTTGCACATCAGCATGCCAGTCTTTTGTTGGCTTCTGCCTTTGTATCCTAGACTGGACCAAGTTGCTGTCTGGAGTCTAGTGACACCACATGGACGGTTTACTTAACAACACCAGCTACTAAAGCCCCCCAGAACCCTCTGTGTATTATTCTTTACACAATATGAAAGTTTTTTTAATACATATATTTAAGCCTAAACCTGTGGGAAGTCATTGGATGGAAGAAGAATATTAACAACAGTTGAACCAGAAAGCACGGAGCAGCAGTGTCAAGTGGCTGAATGCCAATGTACCTCCTCGCACAGCCGTTTCTACACTGCTCTATACATCAATCACTGTGGCCTCTGTAGGTATTTCTAGATTATGTTACAGCCCATTATCCATACAGTAGTTTTAAACAGTTAACATTTCAGTCTCACTGTGACTCCATATTTAAAGTCTCCTTCGGGCAAGGGTAAATAGCCATGTCCCTTCACATTTGTCACATACAGAGACGTTATTATTCTATTTCACTACACTGACAACAACCAACAACAAGTGAGCAGATGTTGAATGATTAATTTCCTTCATTTATCATCATATGGCACCAGTAAGTAGGGTGAGGTCACTTGTAACTGGGTACTTGCTGGACACTTTGTCCTTTTCTTAAAGTAGGACACCAGCTGCTAATCTTACTAAGTCTCCTGGAGACATTATACTGTGTCCGCATGCAGTAGCATTGCTGGATAAGGTGCAACATTGTTCTAACGTCAAATTTATGAGCGAGATATCTTTAGTGTCAGACGTCTTGGCCAGAGCAGTGGTTATAACCTTACCCTTACTTATGCTGCAACACCTCCCCCTAATGGGAAGAAGCTGTACAGCAGTTTAATGAGTGTCTGTATCCGTACCTGTATTTACTTTTGTATTTTTACTGTCGTTTAATTCTCTTCTGCCTTTCTTTCCCTATGCACTCTCCCTTTTGTTTCTCAGCTTTCCTCACTCAAACTTTTCCTACTGATCTTTGTCCACTCTTCAAACTGGTAAAGGTACCATTTTACTTTTCTTAATAACTACCACCAATGATCAGAAGCATAATAAAAACTAAATAATTGCATCGCAGTGGTGGAAAGTAATTAAGTACCTATACTCCAGTACTGTACTAATATAATTTACAGTTATTTAAATCAAGTATTTACATTGATTCCAATTTATATTTCTACTGCACTGCATTTTAGACTGAAATGTTGTACTTTTTACTCCACTTGCTACTAGTTACTAGTTAAAGAAAGATTTGACATTAAAAAGAGGTTAAGCGTTTAAAACACAATACATTGCTAAATATAAACCAGAGGTTCCCAACCTTTTTGGCTTGTGACTTCCTACAAAGTATCTAGCTGGGGACTCTTATTGCATTTCAGATGTTGAGTTTCCTCTTGAAACTTCTCAGATTATGTTATTTAGATTTGAGATTAATCCAAATATGAATATATATATATATGTATATATATCCCCATTACATCCATCACATATATTACTCGCAGAAACCATTTGTTAAAGAAAGAGTATTACTGATTTTAATAGTTAAAGTACATGTTGCTGATAAGACTTCTGCTGGGGTGGAAAGTTACTACACTGACTCTAGTAATGAACTAATATACTAATTTGAAGTATCAGTACTTTTCTTTAATATTTTCATGCTATGCTTCTATCTATATTTCTATCTATATTTCGGAGGCAAATATTGTACTTTTTACTTATTTATTTGAGTGTTTTAATTACTATGAAACATTTGATTATTAATACAAAATATAACCAACAAATAAATTATATATATGCTAACACTGTTGTATTTAGTATTTCTAATGAGGTCATGGTTTGTCTTATTTGTGACAGGATGTGAAACCAGGTGACATCGGTAACAAGCGTGGCATGTGGGAAACCAAGAAGAGCTCTACACCTGCCAAGGTAAAACATACTCAAACCTCAACTGTAAAGGAGGGGAGATGTTAATGTTTTAAAGGCTTTACAGTGACATGGTCCTGTTTGTTTGTTTCATTCAGTCTACCAAATAGACAGGTGAAAGAGGTAATTTGTGGATCTGTGACAACAACACTCAATGCACGTTCCACCAGCACAGAGTGATTGATATTTGTGATGTTTACACCTTTTTTTTAATGCTGTCTCTACACGCATATGACTGGGGTCAGTGTTGCCAGATTGGCCAGGTTCCACCCATTTGGGCTACTTTTTTCTTTAATTGAGCAGGTAAAAATAGTTTTGTGATACTTTGAGACACTTTTTGTACGACTTGGGTGATTTTCTGCTAACAAAAACTTTGGCTATTTTCCAATAAATCTGTCCCTTCACTAATCTAAGTAGTGTGATTGAGACTGACAGGGCAGTGAGCTCAGTCAGCTCAGCAAAACAAACATTGACTAATAACTGATGACTATCAAGTAATTTCAGTTCATTAAAGCTAAGGTTTTGATTGGGCTCTTTTTGTCAGTCCAATCTGGCAACACTGTTGGGGTTGTTTGTTTCTCAGTTCAGTCAACTCAAAAGGTACATTTGATAACTATCAGATTTTTCAGTAAGGGACTGTACAAAAATTATTAGGGGGAGGTCACATATTCTTGTTACTGAAGGGAGGTTAGTCAACATTCTTTGGAAGAGAAGATTTTATTATATTTCATTCTTTACATGTGAGTTTTCTTGTAAAACAATTCAATAAAGTTATTAAAAAAAAACAGGTCAGAATGGGCATGTTCGGCCATATGCAAATGACATCAATCTTATCATAATTAAAAACAATAAAACAATTGGTATGTTGTTGGTCTTTATGCGCAGTTTTTAATGGTAAACTAATTATAATAATAATTAATAATAAACAACTGTTTTTTCTAAATACTAAGGGGAGGCAGTTTTTCTCTTAGTCAAAGGGAGGGGCCAGTCAGCCCCCTTCCCCCACCCTGATAATTTTCATATAGGCCCTAAGTCATTAGTCTTTACACAATAATTATCTTTTGTCAAAAAATATGTATTTTAAATTGAAAACCTCTCTTTGAGTTGCCTAAACTGAAATTGATGTTATGAAGGACATGGCTACTATTGGTGTGAATTTCCCCTTCGTCCCCCCTCTCACACACATACTGTAATATATTATCTACATGCTATCATTAGTTCCCACACTGGCTTTGAAATCATAAATAGTTTTCCTTGGCTATGACGTGGTTGTAAATTTGAAACCTGTATTACTTTCATCCATGAATGCGATCTATATATTGTTACAAGATGTTTCGGCTGCACTGTGCACAGCCTAACCCTTGTGCCAAGATAGTAGTTGCATTACAGTAAGGATATTATGGTTGACTGCATGTGGTTATGTTTAAATGGTGTGTATGATGTGCTTTGAAAAGATCTCTGGTGTAGGATTTTACTGCATTTGTTTCATGTGAGAGTTTCTAACAGTAAATAAAATAACATGTGTTAGTCTGTCACTCCACCTCTCTTGGTATTAAATATAACCACAGAGGAAACAACGTCATTTCTTTTTATTAGGATCTCCATTAGCTTCAGTGTAGCTAAGGCTTTTAATCCTGTGGTCCACAAAAAGAATCCCAGAATAAGCTTAGTTTGTTTCAACACTATCAGCGGATGACATTTGGCAATACTAAATATGTGGTTTATTGTTTTTTGTCTTCCCCCTTTGCTTTGTTTTTTCCCTTCTTCTTAATTCTTCATGTCTACAGGTGACAGTTGGAGGCAAGAGCAAGTTTGGTGGTAAGTTTCTTAAGTGATTGTAAATAGTGGTCAAATGTAATAATGTACATTTACCCAAGGACTGTACTAAAGTACAATTCTGAGGTTCTGCTTATACTTTTACTTCACATCAGCAGAAAATATAAATAAGCGTATTCCCAAAATGACTTGTTTGATGTTTGAAATCAAGTATCTTTCAGTAGGGGTATTTTCACATTTACAGGGACCTGAATACTTCCTCCACCACTAACTGTAAATGTGCACATACGACATGTTAAACCAGGGTTTATCTTGATCAGTCCTGGGGGAAGCAGAGTTTAGATGAGGTGTGTCTGTCCTTCAAAACATTTTCTGGACGAGGGGGNNAAGCCATGACTGATTTATAGCTCCCTGTGGACTCACAGCCACTACAACTCACCAACCTTCCTTTGTGCCAGACTATAAACTATAAATCAAATCTGCTGCTGGAGATTTTTGGGCACGGGCTCAGCTCTGTGGCACTGTGGTCTATATTTAAAAAAACCTCACCCTGACCTTGTTTCCCAGTATAAAGAACCTTCCAGGCTCCTGGGATGGCTGTCATGTCTTTGCAGTGCACCGTTCACCCAGTGCCACCTGGGCTGTCCAATGCCAAGCAGGGTGTCGGCGCGCTGTTAGGCATACCAGAGTGCAGCTGCTTGATTTTCACATTACAACTGACTGCTGGGGAGGATTACTAACCGTTTAAGCAGCAAATCGGGCCCGATCACCAGGCTTATTCACTCAGTGCTGATGATAAAGACCTAACATGTATCCCTAAAGTCTGTTGGGACAGTTTACATGTGCATCAATCATGAAAACAGACATTAAACATTAATTGATAATAGCACTGTAAAGCTGTTTTTCTTCTTCGTGTTTAAACACCACATTTCTTCTGACATCAAGCCCCCCAGGGCTTGAGCCAAAGCGCGAACAATAGGAATGGAAAAGTGTTTGTCAAGTGTCAGCTTCGACCCTAAATAGCGGTCCTTGTTCGTAACCTCCCCGCTTCTTCATCTGAAATAGCCCGCTGAGGAATGAAGTAAAGGGCAAATGACAAAGTTCCAGCTTTCAATCACACAGAGAAGTGCCCTGGCTTTGACTGTAGGGTATATGTCAGCAATAGTAGAAGTGGCTCTGATAAAACACTGACAATAGACAATAGTATGGACATTAAAGCTTTGATTAACAGCCCTGAGACTAATCTTGTTTGACACCTAATAAACTTTGATGCAGTTTTAAATGATGGATGCTTTGACTAATAGATCCTGAATGTCTGTCTGTCTTTCTATTAGCAGGTGTGAGACCCTAACCACTGACATCCCCATTTAAATCAAGCCTTACCTGACCAGTCACAAGGCTCTGCTACTGTATTTGCATCCATTTCCCTTCAACGTACCCATATTTCACATGAAGTTCACACCAGAATGAGGAACAGACAGGGGACCAGGATAAGCGACGTCGGAGGATCCCAGCAGTATCTTTATGAATAACTTTTGCACCGTCCCCAAATCCCAGAATATGTCAGACCTGGTGAGGGTTTTCAGGACAAAGTACCACATGTTAAATGCTTAATAGCTAATGGATTGTGTAGTATCCATTGGTTTAATCGAGATTAGTCTTTACAAATTTCAGATGGCTGTCTGGATGCTTAAATGTTATATTGCTTTCAAGCCACACTGGCATGTCAGCTCTTTTGTGATACAGCTTATACTCAATAATAAGCATTTGTGATTTATTGTCATACACTCTCACTGCTTTTAGGGATGATAGTCACTATTTTAACTCCATGTGATAACCAAGGCTGGTTAATGTCCATCTCACAGCTTGTATTTGAATTATTAGAGTATACTGCCACTGAGCTGGATGCTGGGTGATTAGCCTGTACATAATTGAGTCATTTCATAAGTCAGCACCACATTCTCCTTATAAAGGGTTTATAAATACTAACTAATGACTTTATCAATGATGAATAAGTCACTATTGAGAGCATGTTTTGGCTTAGTGTTGCGGCTCAAGCGTTGGCAATGTCGGCCAGCCTGTTGGCCCACCTCTTTGGTCTAGACTGAAATATCTCAACAATGATGGGATGCATTGCCATAAAATCCGGTACAGACATTCATGGTGCCCGGACAATGAAGCCTACTGACTTTGATGACTTTTCATCTAGTGCCACAAGCAGCTCAAAGTTATACAGTGGGTAGTTACAAAATTTATAAACCCCTTATAATGGGTGCCTTATTATAACGTGGTACCCAGAAGTCCACCGCCTCAGGCTAGGTGATGATATCAGTGGCACCACAGATGTAAAACAAGCCACAGTGTGCAAACGTTTCAGTGTGTCTGTCAACAACACCTGGGTTTGTTAGCTTTTCACATCATTATGCACGCACCAACAAAGTCTATGAATACTTGAGTATCGAGTTGAGTGAGTATCCACTGTAACAACTATTCAGTGACCAAATGAAAAACTATTTAATAAGCAGGTAGTGGTCTTGCTTATCTATCATCAGTTTACATGCCACTAACTTTGCAGTTTGCAGTTTATTTATGCAGCAGCGATAAAGGTTTATATGCACTCTGTTTGAACAATGCCTGTAATTAACTTTAGATTGTACCCCGGTGTTTTTGTCAGTCAGCAGTGGACATGATTTCAACCCTACAAAAAAAATTCAGTATTATTGTGTTTGATTGCTTTGTTTGAATGTTTAGAGTTATTGTTTGTTCTTGCTTCAGCAATAAAAAAGAAAAAAAAAGGAAAGCGTGTTCTGTTGTTTTGATTTTAGTTTGATTGGGATGAAATATTGCTTCATGTCCTTCCTAACTACTTGGGAAATGATGGAGTGTTGAAACCTGAGTTGCTGTTGAAAGCTTGAATGGATATGTGACATTTTACCAGGATAGGAATGTACCTGCTCAATGTGTGTGTGCATGTGTGTGTGAGACAGAGCTGCAGCTGTCTAACAATAGACTGACCAGCCATAGGGTGCTGCAGTCACATGAGTAAGAAGGGCTGGACTATGTATCCTTGATGCTCAACCTGTTGTGAACTTCAAGGAGCTGAAGTCTGTTGCCCGTCTCTGAGCTCCCTCTGTCTGGCTCACAGGTAAGGACTCTCATTATTGCTACTTGAAATAAAAGCCTTGTTTAGTCATAAATCTTGCAAATAGTGTTTCCTGACTGTTGAGTTGGAGATAACTGTGTGTGTTTAAATTGTGTTCACTGATTGCTAAGATCTTTAAGGGACATTCAACATGTTGTTTCAGTCTTATTATCCACTGTTCTCACCAAATGTGACTGAATTGCATCCAAAACCTCTCACACAATGATTGAGATTACTTAGTTCTCACTAGTGGTACCGCTGTACAATGCCCTACAGTATGTGTACCCTGCTCTGACACAAAATAAAATAAATATTTGAAGGGTAATAACCTTAAATAGAAAGTGACTCAGTTCATTCACTTGAACACTGTCTTTAAGTACACATTTGACATACTTCACTGGAATATTTAGATACATTTGATGCCACTTTATAGTACTTCAACACATTTCAAGGAAGCATTTCCTTCTTATTTCCCTAAACTTATCTGACAGCTGTAATGACTATAGTAACTTACTTGTGTAAGTAACTGAGGATATTTACTTCTAAAATGACCTTCCAGCTGCAGAAACTAATAGTTACTTTTCAGATTATGAGTGCAATGCTTTTTTACAGCTTGCAGAATTAATTTAACACTCTGAAATGAGACATTTCCAAATGAGAACTTGGTTTTTGATTCTAAGAACATTTTACCGCTAATACCTCAAGTTATTTTAATCGATTGTTTGAACGCAGGACCTATATTAGTATCGTGGTGTTGACAGTATTGCTAAAAGTTCCCAATACTTCTTCCACTACTGCCACAGTGACCACAGATATTTGGGTCAGTACTGTCATTGTAAACTGTGTGAACTGTTGCCACCCCATGCTCTGCTGTGTTGTTTAATGATCAGATATATTTGCCAGTCTAAAAATAGACTAAAAGGGATCCATTTTGCAGAGCTCATCCATAACAAAATGTCTGACACAGAAGAAGTCCTGGAGGAGGAAGTTCAGTATGTGCTCATTTAAACACTTTTGTATTTTCATATTGTTTCTAATTATGACTCAACAAAATTATTAATTTATGTTTTTATTATTTTTATTCCTATTGTCAACGCTGCTGTTCTTCTAAAGGGAGGAAGAAGGTAAGAAAGCTGCATGTGTTTATATACTAAATCTCATTTGATTCCCAAACATTTTACTAATCATTTATGTTCCCGACCATCAGCGCAAGATGGATCAAAGCCCAAGCCTAAGTAAGTGTCTTAGCTCTTCTTTTGTTAAGCAGTTAAAAACACAACTTATGGCAGTTTTCACAATAATAAACTGTTCACTTCCACAGGTTTATGACAAATATTACCGCCCCAAAGATCCCTGATGGCGACAAAGTGGATTTTGATGTGAGTCAACCCTATTAAATGCCTCCTTCTTGATAGAAACAAACATCAGATAAAACATCATAACGTCTAACACTGATTTGTTTTCCTGATGGCAGGACATCCACAGGAAGCGTCAGGAGAAGGATCTGTCTGAGCTGCAGTCTCTGATCGAGGCTCACTTCATCCAGAGGAAGAAGGAGGAAGAGGAGCTCATCGCCCTTGTTAACAGAATTGTGAGTGTGTTGATCAAAGAGGAATCACATTGTTTCTATTTGGTCAAAATCACCTTGACTCTGTCTCTTTTACAGGAAAAACGTCGTGCTGAGAGAGCAGAGCAGCAAAGGGTCCGGACAGAGAGAGAGAAGGAGAGGCAGGCCAGACTCGCGGTATGGTCTCAGTGTACATCAAATCCTCACACCACAGTACATCATAACAGCCAACATGAAAAAACCCCATCTGTTTCTCCTCTAAATAACTGACTTGTGCTGCATACAGGAGGAAAAGGAGCGGAAGGAGCTGGAGGAGCAGCGTAAGAAGTATGATGATGATGCCAAGAAGAAGAAGGCCCTCTCAAACATGACCCAGCAGTACAGTGCTGGACAAAAGGTCATTCAACTTCTCATGGCTTATAGCTTTTCAGCATGAAACAAAATGAACATGGAAAAAGAGCTCAGAAATAAGGCTGTTGCTTGACTATATGTAGATGTACAAAAATGACTCATTCTATGAACTTGCTTTGTTACACAGAATCATCAAACAGGTCATTCTGACTGTAACTATTGACTGTAGCCACTTATGCATGAATGCACACTGCAAACCAACCCCTCTCCAGAGGGAGCCCCTAGAAATGGTGATCTATCTATCAGACTTCCTTAAAAGAAAGAAAATCAGGGTCAAACTTAAATATCCTCCCTGCATGTACCATATCAGCATCACTGTAAGCTACTTTGGCAATCTTGCTTTTCCAAAAAATATTTGAGTACAATACAATCAATTTCAATCAGCTGCAGAATCAAAATATTTACCTATGTTTTTCAGTCACTGTAACATATGTATCTTCTTTATCTGATCAATACAGGGTGAGAGCAGAAAAGGAGGCAAGAAACAAACTGAGAGGGAGAAGAAGAAGAAGATCCTGGCTGACCGCAGGAAGCCTCTCAATGTTGATCACCTGAATGAGGATAAACTGAAGTATGACAAAGCTGTCCAGGGTTTTCTATTCGAACATTGTCTCAAAGGTTGCATTATGACATCCGATTGTTTTGTGTTTAGGGAGAAGGCCAGCGAGCTGTGGCAGTGGCTGATGGGACTGGAGGCTGAGAAGTTTGATTTGAGTGAGAAACTGAAAAGACAGAAGTATGATGTAAGTCATCCAACACACAGCTGGAAGTGCTTCAGTGATGACGTCTTAGATGGCAAAACAAGTGAAAGATCAGCTTCAGTCATGATGAAAATCATACAAAAACAGAACCTGAAAGAAACAGAAATATTATTATAAGTGTTCCATCTTTTTCTAGTTATTTAAGGGATATATTCTTGTAGAAATGACTTGGTGGACCCTGTAATGTAGTTTGTCCCCACTGTTGAGACAAAGAATGTAAAGGGTACAATTTAAATGTATATTCAAAGGTTAAAGGTAAATATTTATATGTAAAGCTTACCTGAGCCAGGATGTCACTGTGATTTCAGTGCGCCTATATTTTACTGCCGAGGTTTGAGAATAAAGTTGACAAACTTCTTATCATGATCACTGTTCACATAGAAGATATAGGCATCATATAATTTGTCATCTGAAGATATGGGGCCACTTTAACGGTTCAGAGACTGCAATAACAGCAGCTGTGTGGCCATCTGAGAAAGAGATATCTTAAAATAAGCATAAAATAATCAACCAATACTTAAAATTGATAATCACAAACTACAGGAATATGGATATGTTGGGTATAAGGAGGGTTTTCCAGGTGCCAGGGTTCTGTTAGCAACCTCTGCTGGACATGTCTGGTATCTGTGTTCTTTAAAATGCTTAGCAAGCTTTGTGTGTCCTTGCAGATTAACCAGCTTCTGGCCCGAGTCCAGGACCACCAGAGGTAAGTACACAAACCACTATATGGATTTACTGTTGGTTTTCAGTTAGACTAGATGCTGGGCTTGTCTCTGTCGTAATTTTCTCCTTAGATTGTTTACCATCTAGTCTAAATCTTCACTGAACTAAACAGATAAATATTTCCTTTATGCCAATTTATACTTGTACCACTTCACACTTTCTATTACTATTATAGACATGGATGCATCAGAGACCACAGAGTACTATCATTTAAGTATATTCTTTGAATGTTAAAACACAAGATACTCAAACAGTAGTTTAGTTACACCCATCTATGAGGCAATCCCTCCCCTCTCAATCATTTAAGTTTGCATCTAAGTTGTGTCTGACAAGCTCTACAATTTTAAAGGAGTACTCTGTAACACGACTGCAGCAGCAAGTTGCGACACAGCCATTGCAAAAACAGCTCTGCAGAAGTTGCCCAATTATTTATGGCTGCATACTTTTGATAAATAGCATGAACAGGACTCTTTCAAAACATCAGAGGAAAGAAACTGTGCTTTTATTTGTAACGTCATTAGGGACACACATCCTTTACCATATTCTTACAATTCTGATTCAAGCAAAACTTATTTTATGTCAGAAAAGTGGCTGCAAGCCTGAGAGCTACTATGCTGCAATCTCCAGAAACACTGTGTACCGTCATAATGCCATTTGCAGGAAGGATATTCGCACATGGGGACATTTTATTCCTTCTGTGTGAGCTTGTCTTGAAGGATTAAAAACATCATGTGGTTCGGGGTGGGGTTTCTGTTTTTCTTACCATCAGTATTGTACAAACCAAACTACACCCTGTTCACACACTTTTCTTGGTTGATATGCTGAGTGCTGCAATCGAATGCACCCCATCTGTGCTAAACTCACTGTCTTCTTTGCTTTACCTGCACACTTTCAGCGCCAAAGGTCGCGGCAAGGGCAAGATGGGTGGCCGGCTGAGGTAAAGGAGCAGCCAGACGGGGACGAGGCAGACCGCCACACCAGTGATTGGCCTATGTGTCTATTGTGTGTGCATTCATTCTTCTGTTGTGTTGGGTTACATGTCAATTATCATGACATCAAAACAATAAATAGGTCATTACATCCACTCTGCTGCCTCTCTGCAAACTATGCAGGTTGTCTGTTTTCTGTCTCACATACAGTACATAACACGTTTATACAAAATCTTAAGCAGCTTCTCTAACAGCTCACTGAAACCTCAAATAATGTTATCTTGTTGAATAAGGTAAACAAAAACACAAATACGGGTCTGATGTAATGTAATCCATACCATATAATGCTTTTACTAAGAGGAAACAGTGTAAAAATGGTGGAGTACTTTCCTAATAAAAATACCGTAAGTGCAGTTCTTTGGAACAATTAGCAGCAAACACACATTTTGTCAACATCTCATAAAAGACGACATGATAAAGAGAGCATCTACATGTAGCGTGGGTTTGTTATTTCTAGCTTTAATTCAAATCTACATTAAGAGCAGACAATCCTCAGCAAGGCTCCACATAGTGGTGATGCATAACATTATCTATATATTGTTTTAATCACATAAGAAAAAATAGAATAATCTAGGGCAGGAGCATGTGTGATGCCGATGGCGAGGGACCGATATGTACTGCCCTTCAATAAAGTCATTAAGTCCTTACTGTACATTAAAACTATGTTTCGATATACACATATCCACACCAGTGCATTTTCAACTTGTTCCGTCTCGGCAGTCTGAGGTGCTGGGAGACTCAGCAGGGGTTACAGAAGGGATCGATGGTCCAAGAGGGCGAGGGTCCATGTGGGATGAAGAGAGCCTGCCGAAGAGAGGCCGCCCTCACCACATGTGGGTTTCTCTGATCTCTGCTATCACCTGACCGGCTTTCTGCAATGCCTGGGTATGAGACAAACGGATGAAACCGTGTAAATTCAACAACTCTGTCATGTTCATACTCTACGCACAGCCCTTTTTGTGTACATATTGGGGTACATTGTTTCTACATCATCTAGTACTTATACACTGAATGTACAATATTATTTGAGACATCTTCCTATTATTGAATTCCTTGAAATTGTCTTAAGCTTTTAAATCCTTTAATAAGGGAATTCAATAAGGGAAGATGGTCTTGATTTACTTCTGAATACTGAAGAAAGTTTAAAAACATGCCTGTTGAAGGTCCATGACCAAAACGCTGTGTCTCTAATAAAGTAAGTAAAGTAAATGTTTCATTTAGCAGTGTATGATTGACACTGGACAATGGCTTTGCACAGTGACACTTGATGGATCTGTTACCTTGAGCATATCAGCAGCCTCGTTGCGTCTCTGAGCCATGTCCTCGGACTCTGTCAGCAGGTCGTTCAGCAGGGCCGTCTTGTATAACTGACCCACCAGCTCACTCTGCAGGCTGTCCTTCACATGGTTCACCAGGAAGTGCATCACTGCCTTGGGTACACTGAGGCCAAACAACAACAACAGAAGGGGAAGTCAGATTAAAGAAGAAGGACAGGAGAGGACAATAAACCCTTTAAGAAAGATGTCAAAATCTCAAAATGAGACGATGATGGGTGAAAAGAAATTGTGCAGCGTATGTGTACCTGTCCTGGATGTTTTTCCGAACGATAAGGAAGTATGACTTGATGAGTCTCTCGATGACCTCACAGTCCCTCTGCTCCCGAGCAGACAACTTCCTGGATACTGGAACAGGCTGGCAATGAAAGGGCACATGTGATTGTTAATGAACATCTTAATGATCTAAGATGCAACCTGGAAAATGCATACACAAACAAAGGCAAAAGCAAGAATAAAACTGTTCAGTGGGGCGCATACTAAAATATGTGAGTATAATATATCACCAAACTAACATTACGAGCCAGGGACCAAACCTATTCATTCAGTCTTTGAATGCAGAGTACCCACCACATCTAGCAGGTTGACAGCGTAGCCCTTCTGTTGGCTGGAAGCGAAGTGGGGTTGGGGCATCGCCCTGTCTCCAGCTGCATTTTCCTCTCCTCTCTTCAACATGCCCCTCCAGTTCCCCGTCCCGCTGTCTGTCTGCTCGGGGACAGAGCCACTCTGAGAGCCACCAGCTGCTGCCTACAGGGAGGAGAGAGACGGGGGGTGAGGATATGTCCGGTAGAATAAATGCTCAGGAACTTTAAAGGGTTGGAAATGTGACATGTGCATAAGAAGTCAGAAACAGAGGTTAAATCAACAAGGTTCACAAAACAAAAATGAAAAAGTATATTGTACAGAGATTAAAATATATATATGAATTCTCAAAGTGCATTCAAATTGCATGCCATGGGACTTCTTTGACTTCACTCCAAACAAGTTCAATCAAAAGAAGTCTGATAGAAAATACTGACAAGCAGTATGAAAACTTATACCACCAAGGTTGAGGGATGGCGGACATGACAGGAAGAGAGATTTCTAAACTGGTAGATTGTGCTATACAATTTCAGCGAAGGTGGCCACTCTTTCATTTCTGGTCGTTAGGCCACTGTGGGCAATGTTAAAAAGAAATCACCATGCTCATTGGATTTACAGGATTAGATCTGTGATTGGTATTGTATATTCACAGGATTAGCCAATTAGACATTGCCATCTGATTATTTTACATAAATATACATGCATTTTTCATCACAATATATATATATATATATATAGCCGTTATACCACATGTATTATCATAGAAAATGTTGTTCACATCACCCACACCAAAGCTAGTACAGTTTTTCAATATACCTTTTTCACAGCCATTCTGACATGTAATAGTAGGATAAACACAGGTGTTACCAATGACACTAATTAAGGCTCACTTCCATTCAGGTCAAACAGAGTCAGAGTGCTGCTTTTGTGCATGTTGGCTCACTGGAAAGGCTCTGTTACATGAAACATGAAGGACCTTAGTTAGTTTTCATTTGTCTGCTATAAAAAAGGTCTATTGAGTCTGAGGTTAATGCGTTTCTTCTGTCAGGGCAACCCCCAAGCAGAAAAAAGGGTTAGATGTTCAATATGCAGTAGAGTGGAAGTCAGTGGTCAGATCAGTCAGTCAGTTTATGACGGGTAAAAACTGCCCCGTCAACCCACTGAACACTGAAGAACAACCACCCGCTGCAACACGGGTTTTAGAGTCATTCAGTACGGGCTTGGGGTCGGAAAGAGGTCAGATGTGAACAGGCAGCGACTGAACGAGACACACCTTGGCAACCTCACTCTCGGGGGGAGGATGGTCGGTGGGGGAGAGAGATTGCCCACCTGGGCCTTTAAAGGACTACAGAAAGACAACATCAGGAAGAAAAGATTGGACAGAAAGCTGACAGGCGCTACATGCTACAAGTGCTTGAGCTTTGCACAATGTGGGAAAAAACTGTGTAAGATTTAATCAAAAAAAGAACAGTTTTGATGTTAGTTAGTTCTTTAGTGAAAGAGGATCAACTTTATATGCTTGAGTGGTAGAAAATGTGTTAAACCCTGTTACAAGAAATGAGAAGAGTAGTAAATCTCATGCATGCTGACTGTACCTTGTCTCTGGGGACACCAGCAGGGAGGTCTCTCATTCTGTTGCGTCTCTGCTCCTATAGAGCGAAAAGTTTAACAACCAACTCCGTCAAATTGAAAAACTGTTTCAAATAATACTGTCATTTTGTTTTGTTATGTGCTCTGCTAGTGCTGTTCAATAATATGACCAATGCTCAGAAAGCACATATTTGTACAGTTAACATTATCAGCCTGAGATTTTGATTAAGGATACAAAAACACTGTATTTACTGAATCATGTCTCATGTAACTTTCATGCTCATCTCTTACTTCTATGTTATTGTTCATGAGGCCGCAGGCATCAGCAAAGTCTGGGTGCTTGGTGTTGATGTAGGCCAGCTCAATGGCAACCAGGTTGTGAACCTAAAAAGAAGTTCCAAAGTTGATTAGAAAGCTAACAAACTTCCCATTCAAATTCTTAGTGGTATTTACTGTGAGCAGTTCCTGACCATTTCATTGGTGACAGGGAGTCTTTTTCTGAGTAACGAGGTGACCACTTCTACTATGGCATCATGGAGCTTTGGAAACCTCAGCAGCTCCTGCAGACATAAACAATAATCACTTTAGGTATTATTCACTGCAGTTTTTGTATTTACTGCATACTGGAACTCTGTCATTTAGTTTTTAAAATGGTGCATGTGTGAGTATTTCTCACCTGTGTGCTGTAGTTGCTGCAGTGTTGGATAATCCTCTGCATCTCCTCATGGACCAGCTCCACGCAGCGCAGGCTGGGCTCCTCCAGACGCTTGACCTGCCGCTTCACCAGCAGCTCAAAGGAAACCTCAGGCACAAATAAAGCAGGCCTTGGGCCCTGTTAAATACAATTACATTTATTTACATCTTCAAAAAGGTTTCATTTAAAACAGAGATTACATCCTGAAGAGGTAGCAGCAACCCACCGTTGCATTTCTGATTGCTGTGAGCACATCGATGGTTGTCAGACCGCCAAGAGGATCAACCGACTCCAATGTGCGACCAAACGTTTCATGAAATATATAACAGATTCTTGCTCCACCACATCTGAAGAAAGAGGAAAGCAAACACCATTAAACATACAGGCAGCATTTTGTTTAAGTTGAGCACTTAGGAGAGTAATGACGCTAGCACCCCTTGGTGGTGTATGAAGGTAAATGCAGTTCAGAGTGTTGTGTAACTCACAGTTCAGCTGTCTCAATGTACTTGGCTGTGCCCTCTATGGTGTGGCAGTACTCTGCAGCAAACTTGGTGATGAGCTGCAGCAACGTGGAGCTCTTGTCATCGACAGGTTCACCGTAACTGTTGAGTAGAGACTGATACTGCGCTGCCAGCACGTTGATCCTCGTCTTCAGCTCAGGAAGACAGTCTCTGATGTGGTGCATGAGTAACCTATGATAACATTAAAGAAAACAGCTTATGCTTTGATTGTAGACTACATTAGTACGTTTACATGGACTATTTAGAGGTCACTGTCATATGTTCCACTTTGTCAGAGAGGGAGTAAAGCTCAAATGTACACGGTCCATTAAATTAAGAAACAGTTTCTAATCAAAGTAATAAACAAATTCCAACTCGATACCTGTTCAATGTTCTGGCCAGATATTTAGTTCCATTCCTGTTTGCAAGGGAGGGGTACTTCTTTTGTAGGAAGGCGTATTCATCCCGGATTGAATCTGCCACCAACTTCTTCTGATTGATATCCAACTGACTCCTAAGAAATGCACAAACAAAACATATTTGCCTTAGTTGGTCTCAGACGTGGCTTTTTATTATTGACACAAACTCTCAGATCAAGTGTATAAGAATCTGGTGTAAAGTATTACATTTTTCAACATGGTCATTTGGTATGGAAATCTGAATGTTAGAAAAACAATGAAATTGTACAACAGCAAATATAGCTAGTAAAATAGTCCCAGATGCAACCAAATGAGAAATATAAACATTATAATGATTATAATGAATATAATAATCTTTAAAGTAAAGAGATTTTACCTTCAGGGAAGTAAGAGCTACTACTTCCACCAAGGAAGTCATGTTTTCAGTGTTTGGTTTTTTGTCTGTCAGCACAATTGTCCACAACCTGCACAATAAAGTTTCTAGTTTGTTCATTACTAACTAACTAGCTAACTAAGTGCATCACAAAAGTGCAGTGTTACCTGTTAACTACTCCAATAATCCCCAGTTTGACAGGAATGACTCTGCCCATTAATACATCCATGGCATCTGTACCAGCATCCATCAGATCCAGCTTAGTCACCACTGCTAGTGTCCTCCTGCCTGAGGACAAAGACATACACACCTGGTTACAAAAAACACCTCTGAGGCAGGAAATGCAACAAGTATGTGACTCAAAAGACAAGGTCAAAGGTAATTTACCATCTGTGTCAACCTCGCGAGCTACTTTAAGGGCCTCTGAGGTCGCCATGTCTGTATTGGCAGCAGTCACAGCCAGGATGATTGAGTTGGGGTTGGAGATGTACTTGAGGATCAATTCTTTGATCTGGATCTCGATGTCTTTGGGCTGGTCTCCCACTGGTACCTGTTTTAATAAACACGTGTTATCTGCAGGATCATTTTGAGTTTGTAGAATATGTTTCGAATATGTGGAAGTCAAAAGTAAACGTAGCTCACCTTTGTAATACCCGGAAGGTCAACCAACGTGAGATTCACAACGTGTGGTGAGAAGATTTTCAGGTGAATGGGTTCATCACTAATACCCTGTAAAAGAATAATTCTTCAGTTACTCTTACAGACTGATGTTTCTTCAGAGGTTGACTCAAAATCCCAGGTTGATGCTGACTGTTAAAGATCATCCAGTTTCTCCGTGGGCATAATTTCCTGTTTGGCAATCACTCTTAATGATCTTAATTAGCATACCTTGTTATTGCCAGAAATTCTTTCAGTTTCAGCTTCAATTTCTTGCCTGATCTCCTCAAAGTCTGTGTAGATCTGAAAGAACAATTTAACAATGAAAGGTAAAGACTCCAGTGACATCAATGTCAATGTAATTCCTACAGTACATTTTTCATCATCATCAACCAACAACAATTATAGGGAAATATTCATAAAAGTCACTATAACGAGGTTATCATAAAGGCTTCTTTGTTCAAACATGAACTATGTGGAGCTCAGCAGACACATTTTAACTTTGGACATTTGGCCTACAGCCATATAAATATTCTTAGCTACTGAGAAGGTGTGTGCATGATCTCATTAGAGATATTGTTGTTGTAAACATTCCCCAGTAGCTAATCTATAAATGTCAGTGAATCAGCACATAACAACGCCATTTCATGATCATACCCAGTTCATCAAATGCTTCTATATACAGTGCAGCAGTGGTGGGAAACTGGATCAACAGTATAATTTCCTGGGACAAGAGGGTAACAGCTCTACCTTGTTTTTGGTGTGTAGGAATTTACCCCACTCCTCTCCGTCGATGCCTGCAAAGATACAAAGTCGAGGACAGATGTTTCAGTCACTGATGTGACAGATGTGGCTTTAAGTTCAGTGTTACTATTTTTACTACTGCTATGGTAAATGTCTCATGGGAGGATTTCTCTGTTGGCAAAAACATTATGGAAAAACTCCTCAGACCACAGCTGAAGAATAAAAAAAACAAAAACAAAAAACAACAGTGAAAAAACTGCTGTTTCAGTCATGGAAGCAAATAAAAGCCTAAAGCAAAGCAAAAAAAAACAAAAAACATGTGCGCTTTGGGTGGAAGACAAAATATATATTTCAACTGCAATAATCAGCATTGCGACAACGACGAGGAAACAACATTACAAGGGTGGAATCTGTTAGTCATCTTAGAGGAAGCTAGTATTTGAGGCAATTATAGGTGAGCTGTGAGGAAGTTGGAATCAGTCAGTTAGTGACTTAAAATGTAAAACTAATCACAAAATGATTATTTTTGACAGAAATCTGCAAATTTTCTTTGTCTAACTTCAACTGACAGAGACCAGCCTAAATCGAGGGGAGGGCTTGAGCTGAGTAAAGTGAAGCCACATGGTTTGGCAGCTTTGGAAAAGCTACAAAAATACAAGGCAGGATGGGGCTGAATGGGCAAAAGGAACGGAGGAGGTTATGTAACGTATAAACACAATTAGGTAGAGAACAAGGAAAAGGAGACCTCTGTAAAGGCGTCCATTTTTCTTGGAGTCTGTGGTTAGGGAAAGATGACAGGAGACAAAAGGGTTAGCCTGGCTATCTGCAGCGCTGCACGACACTCTGATACGAGTCACTGTGAGGCCACTGCCAGAGGAGAGCGCTGAATAAACGCAGGACCTTGACACATTTTTGCCCACAGTTCTTTTCACTGAGAAGTGGATGGTATCAGTGCTGATTCTGACTTACACTGTTTCCTTTATTCCTTTCATAACATAAAAACAATCCATAGCACCGTAGTCTCATGGCTAGAAGAAAGTGTCAAAGATCTCCATTAGATTTAAATCTTGTGATCAAATCAGTGAAAGTGAAACATACTACATAAGCTGACTTTGCTCTTTGTACCTGCCTGTAACTGAAACACACAATACATTCACTTAAACACACAGGTTTATTGGTGAAGTATACTAACTACTTTGTTTATTGCTACATTTCCTGATATGGTTTCACCAAAAACACCAAATCACGCAAAATGCGTATTAGAGCGAGGCTTTAATCGGCCAGACTAATATATACACATCAAATCTGAACATTTGGCTGAAAATAACAACAATATATATATATATGATAAACAATATATCATTATCAGAACTCCCAAACCTCTAAAATCCAGGACCAGTCTGTCTTTAACACACATACAGTACATTGTGTATAAAAGGTCATGTAGTTTGTCGGAGAAGATTACTATAGAACAACTACACACATACAGAAGTAGAATAGAGGTGACAGTGACGTTACCATTCTCTTCAGAGGTTTTCCTCCGGTCCTCCGGGTCGATGTGCACTAGCTGTAGGATAAGCGGTCGGCGTGTGACGATGCCGGTGCCGCGTGGCAGGAGGTCCCTGCCGACCAGGCTCTCTAAAACTGAACTCTTCCCACTGCTCTGTAGACAACAACAACAACAACAACAACAACATCGTAAACAAAACCAAAAGTGTGAATGACTCAGTGAACGGAGAAATCACACCTCCCATTGTGCAGCTAAAGACAAAACACACTGACTGCACTGAGAGTCGACTGTGTTTGACGTCACTTCTCTGCCCTGTTGTTATCACTGCAGGTCTCTTTCCAGGGGACGAGGAACCGTTTCAGGAACCCTAAATACACCAGAACAACCAGGGTCTAACTTCCTGCTTTTTCAGACGGCCCAGGAACTATCGGGGCAAAGTCGCTCACTGGTCGCACACAACCCTTGTGGCTGCTCCAACCTGTGCACTCATTCACACAAGCGCTGGGTGCAACTAGGAAGACATATCTGGTTTTCTTGACATGTGTGGTAGAGTAACTCCTAATGAGATCTGGTGAACTGAAATACCTCACTTAGCTCACTTGGCTAGCAGATTCCTCTTAAATGGACTGATACTGGTGATGAGGGCTTAAAATGTTATCAGTTACTTCCTCCGTAGCAGTAAACCTAACGCTGTTTCGGCTGATATAGGTCTGGCCTATTTATAGACCTGACTGGGATAACCCGTTATTAATACTTGGTCTCTGTTACAGCTGTCCTTAACTGAAGGTCTTTGGAGATCTGGGCCTTTGTGGAGCTCTGGCAAGGACAAACATAACAAATCAGGCATTTAAGGCATCCTCTGGCTTGTGCTGTCTCACTGTAACACCCTCAGCCGCCTGCCAAAAGGTCTGAGACAGTCACATCCTATTAGCTGACAGCAGTGAGAGTAAACGTGTTCGACAAAACCTGCCACTTTAAACCAATTAGCCTCTAACGTGTACACAAGGTGGTTAGACGAACAGGGGGAAACTGTATTCGAGAATAAAGAAAAACATCATCATGGTCAGTCGAAAGAGATGCTGTTGTACTGTACTGTGTTGTGTTCAGGTGACTGTAACACTTTGTTCACCCCATTTATGTTAACAAGGGTAGACTACTAATAATATACCTGTGTAAAAATAAATAAAGAATAGGTTTAGCCAGGTGAACCCATAAAAGTGGCATATTGTTTATGCTCTATTGTGTGTGTGTGAATGGAGAATACATCCATTAAAACACCTCCTTGGTAATGTGAATGGTATGAGAAGATCAATGTGTTTATGTGTAGCAAGCCAAATCTAACCAAAGATAAACAGAGTGTAGTTTAGTGCCTGAAGGCTGCGTGGTTTGATCTCTGGCAACCTAAACAATGCTAGGTTGAGCTCAGCTGTAAGTGCGATCACATGTAGCGAATGCTAACTAAGTGTCTAAATGAGTTCACTTACATTTCCCACACACACACACACACACACACACACACACACAAAGGGGGTGAAGCTAACGTAACATTTACACAGCCAACGCGGCTTTGTCTATCACACCTGCATGAAACTGAAAGAGAAACTGGAGTCAAACATCAGCAGCAGCCAAAACAATAAGTTGGTGCAGGCTAACTAACTGGCTAGCCTTGAAGCAAAGTGACGTTTCTCACCTGAGTTCCCACCACAACTATCTGCGGCAGCTGGATAATGTCTGCGCCGACCGTGTTAAACACATCCTGCAGTTTGTTTATCACAGGAATGAGGGCCTCCATGAGCTCCGATGTGAATCCCGACCTGTCAAAAATAGGCTACTTTCTTCCCCCTGTCGCACAAAGTCATTCAATGTCCCACAGCTAAAGCTACTGGCGGCGCCTGGGCTCTCTTCGGATCTGCCAACAACTGCGCAGACAGTTGCTGCCGCGTTGAATCATGGGAGTTTGAGTTCAGGAGCGTCCCACTCAACGGCAAAGTGTTCGGGGTTTGACTTTTGATGAACTACATTTCCTAGAGGTGTCTCGTATTGTGCCGATGAAAAGAAAAAAGAAAGACCATTATTTTTCCTCTACGCAACAGTAACTATGGTGAACGTAAAAATATTTATGGGGGTGCTGCATTTATGAGGGAACCGGCACGACCTGTTTTTTATTTTATTAATTTTTTTAATTATTCTATATTTTGGGACTGCCGTTTATATTACAACAGAACACCTGTAGTTTAATTTCCTTTTCTTCATAAATAAATAAATAGTCACGAGGATATCTGAGAGGAAACTATCAAAATCAGTGAGGTTTAGTAAAATAAAACAGCATTATGCAATCATTACTTAACTATTACTAATCATTACTACTCTGTAAAGGCCTTTCATAATTTATACAATATATTATAATGCTACAAAATGTTTATAAAATGAATGAAACGTGTCAGATGTTGGCTCTTTTATCTAAAATGTGAATTCTCACTCTTACACAACATAGAAAACACCTCCACAGAAGGAAGCTCAGTTTGGTCTCTAATTTTAATCCTAAAAACACATTCTTTAAAATGATACAAAATTGAAAAGTGCCATTGAATATTTACAACACTAGTAATTTAATATTGCACGCTGCAGTGTAAAAGGAGCACGTCACTGTATAGAGTTCAGTTTTGAGGTAACAAATGATATATTAGGAGAACAGTATGTACCAGGGGTTTCATCTATTAGTCACAGCTATCACAATATTCATTCAGTATGCTAAACATTGATGCTTGTATATATTTATACATACATTATTTCTTCAGCATTGTAGCACTGCAGTATTCTTACATTTTATATCAATTTAAAATATTCCTGCACATTACACATTTTTAAAAAATACAAACCTTTGTGACTAGTAAAATTCTTAGTAATGAAACCTCTAGTATGTACTGTAGTCAGCTTACAGTTCATTAACAGTTCACAGGTTTACACAGAAAATTCTTTGTAGTTTGTCTGACATGCCAGTCAAATGCTTTTAAATACCCATATTTGAGGATTTTTGGTTAAATTTCAAGCACTGTAATGATAAATTCTGATTTACTACTGTAATAAAATATTAGTGAAAGACTGATTCTGAATTCAAAATTGATTGAGGCTTTTAAATTATAAAGATGGCCTCAATATAAATAAATAAATATCAAAATATTCAACAATTGAACATTATAGGATTCACACTTAGTTGTATTAATCGAAAGGCAAACTAATCAGTCTTCATCCCACCGCTGTAGATATCTTTTCTACCTATATTTTCTTTACAACTGAATAAATGGAGATTTAACCACAAATGCTCAAATATATAGATGTTCAAAAAATGTGACTGACAGCGTCGAGGACATGAATATTTCAACAAGATGTGGAACAAACACCAGTTAAACAAGCCAACACGTGGAGGCTCACAGATTTCGTTGACATTGCTCCCCATTTCACAACCATAAGCAAAACTCCGCTGGCTGCTATTGTTTCGAGCTTCACTTGTGTTTTGAGACCCACAATGGCAAAACCTATACAAAAGAAACTAAAAACTGTACAAAAGAACAAGGTGAAAGTAGTGATGAACTGACACGTTGATATTCCCGTGCCAAATTCCGTATCATTGTTTTATTTTTCCAAAACAGTAAAACATAACAAATTCCACTATCAAAAAAAAAAGGTGCTTGAAAATACTCGCTGCCCGCTTACTTTAACAAGAAGTGAAAAACTACTACAATCATGTACAAGTCCATGAGCACACACGGGGAATAGCTTGAACAAAACATAGCTTATTTGAATTTAGACTTCAAGCTAAGTAAACTGAGTGGTCACTGTCATTAAGTGCCTGAATGTCAGATATCGATGTCACTGTTCAAACTTCACAGCATTTGAACCAAGTGGCTTTCCATTACCAAATCAATACAACAGTATTGTATCCCCTTAAGGCCATTTTGAGTCAGAGGTCATTTTACCTTGCACCTTAAGATGCAGTACAGTCTGTGTATGTGGTTACCATGTTTCCTCTGCGCTGCGTCACTGTCCTACAGTGTTGTTTTGATGCACCATGAAATCTGTTTTCAGTCTGTGCCGTGTGTCCGTCAAAGCTAAACATTTTCTCTATGTCATCAAACACGTCATCAAAGATACCGGCACCAAAACCTCCTTGAAAGTGTCTCTTATGTCTGCTGTGGGACTCCTTGTGGGACCTGGAGTGCTCCTCGAAGTGTCTTCGGTGACGGGCGTGCCTGTTCTGGCTGTAGATGTCAAAGTCCTTGAAGATGTCATCAAAGTTGAAGGAGTAAGGTTGGTGGGCACCCTGTCTACGTCTGCCTCGTGTCTCCCCAGTGAAGTACGCAGAGGTGTCACTAAACTGGTCGTATTCTCTCCTTCTGGTTTCATCTGATAAAGTTTCATAAGCTGCACAAAGAAAGACAAGATTCAATCAGTGACAAAGGCCTAACTAAGGTCATGACACGCTCAAACATGTACATTTAACATTATCTGCATTAGAAATCTGAATAATATTGCAGTACTTTTGGAAAGAATGATTTTTTTAATACACATTCTCTGAAAAAGATAGAACCGATTATACCTTCAGCAATTTCCCTGAATCTCACTTCAGCGTCTGGGCTCTTGTTCTTATCTGGGTGATATTTCATCGCAAGCTTGTGGAAAGCCTTCTTTATCTGTCGCTCAGTAGCATCTTTAGGCACTCCCAGTATATCATAGTAGTCCTTCTTGGCAAGTATCAGCTCTGTTATCATGAGGATGCACACCGCAAACGTTACGGCAGACTGCGCCGTTGCCATGGCTCCGATGTCCCCTGCATTCAAGAGGGGAAATGATCAGTTAGTAACGAGGAGTGTGTGTTGCATCCAATAAAGCAAAAGGAGTTTTAATTAGTGTTAATACATCTGAAAACCTTGGTTAATAGCTAGCGTTTAGATACAATATCACACAAATGATCTTATCTAACTTGATGGCATCGCTATATTAACTACAGTGACCTAACGGAAACTAACGTTAGATTACATCATGTGAACTGGCTCTAACGTTAAACGTTATATTTGACCGTTCCATCGCAATGTCGTCACGTCAACCGTCACTCCAGCCGTTAGCTAGCTGCCGTTGGCTAACACAAAGTGTGACCGTTAGATTCCCCGTTTCTAACCCACACTGACCGTTGGAGGGAACCTCAGCTGGAGTACTGCACGGCCGTCTGTGGACTGTTTACCCAACGCTGAGCATCACAGCGATAAGTTGTAAGGTCGATAGTCTGAGTGCTATCGAGAGCCGGTGGTCACAGGCAGCATCATTAGCGTCTTCTTCTATCCTATTATTGTAATAAGGTAACTTAAGTAACGTTAGACATTTCTGCCCTCTGTCGGCCATTGCTGTTCATGTTCCTGCCTCAACTGTCCCAAAGTGACCCTGGTGTTGTTCGTGTTAGCATGTAACGCTAACTAACGCCACTTAAGTTGCTTTTTTTATATAAATATCAAGTCTTACTACTACTACTTATTACAATATAATAGTATAACGTTACTAACTTACACATACTGTTATCGTATAGCGTTTTATTCACATTTTAAACTGTTTGGGTAAAGAGTAGTCGTCACACGTACAAGCGTCTGCGTTCCATTTGTTTATGCCTGAATCCCGTGTGATCCGTAGAAGGGTGGAGACCTGGTTTTATCAGTTGGTGCTGACACCGCAAACCCAGGAGTGGTTCGGCGTACGCCGGTTGATGTTGTAAACAGTTTATCTTAAAGGCGGGGAGAATTTCCTCAACCAATCAACAGGCTCCATTTAAGGGGTCAAGCGATAAACAGCCAATTACAGAGTACATAGCGCGCCACGTGACCATTGTTTTTCTTTTGACTAACGTCATCACGTTATTCTGGAAACGGTGTCAGGTCGAATGACCGTATGTATACCTTTTATAGCGTTAGTTTTGTTTTGACGTTAACGAAGGACGGCGACTTAATACAGATAATACAGGATTCCTGGCTTTCATGATCGACGACATAAAGACACTGGTATGGTTTATGACGTTTTGTGTGGCCTTTATTAATGCTGGCGAGTTAGTTAGCTGCGGAGCTAACAGCTAGTGGCTGGTGTTGTTGTTATTCTGAGTAACGTTAGCTACAAGTTAACGCTGTTTTGTTGTCCTCTCGGCTAGGATCATTTACCAAAAGAGGTTTTACCTGTGAATAAAACTGAACAATGCTAGATTTAGGAGCAGCGTTAGTGTGTTTTTATTTCACATGTCACTTTCATCATTTTCGTGCCATTGGTTTCTTTCTGTCATGTGTACATTACTGGTTTTGTTTTTCATCGCCAGGTTAATGAAAAGGGAGAGCATAGACCTGCTATTACTTTGGATGGCACACACTATTGTGACTTGAAATAATGAGTCATAAATGGGCTCCACATTCCTGGGTGAACGTAAGCAGAGCATATCACTCGTGGCTTACAAATGCTCACAAGTCAGCAGCATCACTCCCCTTGTCTGGTACCTCTCCCTGCAGGGTTCATGTACCACAACCTTATTGCTACAAGGTCGGCTATCTCAGCTGGCGGCACATCCACCACCTGAGGATCACTGGGCGTAAAGGATGGCTCTTTAAAGCTAACCAGGTCCGACAAAGGCTTGGGCTCCACACCAGCACTCTTCATTTGAACACTTCAGCCTCACGTTGGTCCGCTGGTCTGAGCCAACACATGTCGCGGGTCAGGAACACACTGGACACAGTTTCTAAAGCTGTGAGCGGGACGCATACAGAACTTCTCTCCAGAATCGCCCGACTCAAGCCTAATGCTTTAAAGGCTGGGAAAAAAGCTGAGGCTAGCGTTGAGTTAACGCCAAAAGCTGAAGAGAATGCAGTCACACTTCACCCTGCTCCCATTAATGCTGCTCCCCCTTCTGCATCCACTACACCCAAAGCTGTATGTAACTCGTCTTCTGCCGGTCCATCTATTGCCACTACCGCTGCTACATTTGATGCCACTACCTCCGCTCACCCTCACAGTTCTTCCCAAGCGACTGCCACTGCCGCAGTTCTGACTGTGCGTGAACTCAAGGAGAAAAAGCTGAGACGCGTTGTTCCTGCGGTCAAAGCCAGTTGTGCCAGGAAGCAAGAGGAACTTAAACCACCGCCGAGCGATGCTGAGAGCAAGAACACAACTTCCAAACAAACCACGGCACTTTTCCATCCCAGCACTCTCTCAGTCAACCTGGATGAGACTTACAACTACCTTGCCCATCACATCAACTCATACTTTGGCAGCAGCGTAAAGACTCAGGACAAGAAAGTGGAAAGTGTTGACTACTCCCCTGCTCCCTCTCAGGGTCAACCAACCAGTGACCTCGTGTCAGTGTCTGATAAAACCGACTCTGCTGTTCCAGTTACACCACCTTCCTCCAGGAAGGGTTTGGGACACTACCTGTCCTACTCAGCTCCCACTGTACAAGCCTTTGTGGGAAGCTACATTGCTACCTTCGTCCCCAAGTTTAGGACAGCGGAGTCCAAAGCTGCTGCAGTGGAGGAGGAGAAGTCTGAGGATGCGCCAGTCAAACAGGCCGAGGCCACAGTTAGTAAGGAGCAGAAGGCTGCAGAGGAGAAAGCCAAGAAACTTCTGCTTCAAAGGGAGAAGGTAGGTCTTTTAAAAGCAATGTGTCGGGATAATAAAATCACAATAAGCTCATATTTTTACTGTGTTTTACTTTATGTATGTATGTATACTTTATGTAGATCTGATCATGCCTGTATCTTGTTATTGATCATAATTGTGTTCTTGTATTTCAGAAACAGATTCTATAAATATTTTTATATATATAATGTTTGAAGGAAACATGATTACCTCATCAGATAGTTCTTAGTGTCTGGTATATTATAGCAGGGTGGCTGCTCTCCACACGTTGACCGGTGTTGCTACTCTATACGTCTAATGGCAGTGTAGTGTGCTGACGTGTTTCCTGAGTTCTCGGTAATCTATGTTCAAAAATAACCCCCCTGTGGAGTTCGAGGGCCGCAGGAGGTATGCACTTTATAGTTTCTAGGCCAAGCCAAGCTTTTATGTTGTGTTGATATAAACACTGAGACATTCAGTTGCCAGGGTTGGATTGAGGTATAGTCGAGTTCTGTTGTTGCATTTCAAGTGCCAGACAAGAAATGTGTACCATCGAAGCACCAACATCTTGTTAATGGGACTGAAATGTCTGTTGACAACAGTTATTGCAGCTTCGTCACTAATCCGTTCATGATTTAACCGCCCTACACAGTTAATTGAATTTAGGGTCTGGTTTACATTTTGGCTCAATTTCAGGACCTTAGGAAGTTATTATAACCAACCAGTTTACTTTCAGATAATGGATAAATAAATGTGTTGATTACAGTACAAATCTGATACTCAATCAATAGCTGTTATAAATATTATATACAGACATGAAGCAATTCAAGATATTTGATTGGATTAGATTTTGTGGTCTGGTAATGTCCCGGGGAGTCATCAGCTTAATGTCAGTCCTACTGAGGACTGCATTAGTGTTGTTGTTACGTGTTTCTCACTTACTGCTTCTCCTTCTGATCGAGGAGGACATGAGACAAAACAATTAAACAACAATCACAAAATCAATTATTTATGTCAAATTGTAAAAAAAAATATAGAGTTGTGTTTTAAATGAGCCAGACAGGTCAGGTTTTAACAACCAGCTAATGTTTAATAGCTGGACCTCACTGGTTGCACATTTACTTTGTCTCGTAGATCATTGCCAGGGTGAGTGTGGACAATCGAACTCGGGCTCTGGTCAAGGGTCTCCACAGAGCATCAGACGTAAGAGTCTACATCAACAGGGTGGAGGACCTCAGCTACCATCTCCTGGAGTTTCCAGAGACGAGTGGTGTAGCAGTGAAGGTGAGAAACTCAACAGGCTGGCATTTTTTCTCCTTTTTTGCAGAATGTTAGCATATTGAGGCTTTGTCAGGAAATGATGCTGCTCAGCATGTCAAAAGCAACAGCTCTTATGCTGAGATTATGCTGAGACAGTGTTTCCAGCAGCATGTTTTTAATGCACACATGATGGTGTTATATGTGGCATGGATTATTAGAACAGCTGTAGCATGTTAATAATGTAGATAACGGCCTTCTGCTTGTGTTTGAGAATGTCAGCATGCCAGGGAAAATGTCAAGAGCCCAGCAACGACATGCAGACTGCATACTGCAGCTTTTATTTATGTCTCAGGCTTATCTGTGATGGTGTCAGTAATGAATTCAATGCTTACCTATTTCAATCCAAGGACACATTTACTGTTGTGAGGCCACAGTGGTGATCTGATCCACATTTGGTCTTAATGTGGTCGTAGTGTGAGGAAAAACGTTCCTCTGGCTTCACACAAACATTTATCTTATATAAATGTATAACTGATTGTGTTGGTAGTAGCTGTAAGGCATCGTGTTTTATCTACCTGTTATCATTTACTTTACATTTTACGCTGTGTAGCCAGAATGCCGGAGGCAAATTTCCATTTCGTGTAATGTAATGGACGATGCATTTTCTTATCTTATCTCAAGATTTTAAACGTGTGATCAGCCTTAAAACACCGTCACACCAATTTTTGCTCTGCTTTAATTTCAGTGAAGGTTTGATACGCAATCATTTTTTATTGCGAATGATCCCACCCTGTTTGCTTTGCTGAGTTTATCCTGATTAAACTATGACTTGCAAAATGGCAAAGCAGCCAATCTGAGAGAAACAGTGGGATCGACCTCTACATCAGGAAGCATTGATTGTTTGTGTCCTTGTTTGAGCGGCTGCATGCTGAAAGAAAACAAGCAGCAGGATAGAATCAACACAGGACACCTGGTAGTGAAAACAAATAGAGGGTAAATACAGCAGGATGTCCGATTTATTATTCTCAACTAGCAGCTTGTGTTCAGCTCGCAATTTTGGGCCCCACCGCCAGTTTGCCGTATGATGCAAGTGAAATTTGCCTCGTCCGACCACATCACGGTGGACAGATCATGTTTTTAATTTCCACCTCTGAGTGCCGCAGTATGTTTGTGTTCCACAGGAGAAAGTTATCCCGGGCCTACTGCGTTTGAAACAGGCCAGCGACCCAGGCCTGAGGGCAGCAGTGAGAGAAGCCCTTGCTCTGGTGGGCTACCATGCACCTGTTAAAGGCCGGGGCATACGGATCCTGTCCATAGATGGAGGGGGATTAAGGTACGCATTCAATTAGTTTTCTTTTCTTTATTGTAGAATATGAGTCACTGATGTCAAGTGTTTTCAAAGCAGAATAAAATAGCATTTACTGCCGTCACAACCATGTTTTAAAAAAGCAATTCACTGCTTCTGTTAGCAGCTTCAGTCTGTCAGGTAAATGTATTCTTGAGAAACGTTCAGTGAAATAGATAGAGAGTTATTTCCAATTTGTCTTTGTTATTCTAGTTGAAAAATGAATCGGCTGTCACTTTGTGGCCAATTTATGTTCTGTTGTCGTCGTCATCTATTTGATAATTTTTTTTGCGTGTATGTCTTTGTCTGACTCTGTATTTTCAGGGGGGTTCTTGCACTTCAGACCTTACACAAGCTGGAGGCACTGACTGGCAAACCCATTTACAAACTCTTTGATTATATTTGTGGTGTCAGCACAGGTACGTTGTCCTCCTTCCCTTCTTTTGTATGTGTGTGTCAGGATTATGAGAGCAGAATGCAACACTGATCACACACTGACCCATTTGTTGCGCTGCTTGTTTTGACCTCAATTTCAAAAACCCACACCGCTATAATGTTAATCCTGCTGCTTTCTACTCAAGTTAGGCCACAGTTCATTTATTTTGAGTCGTTCAAATTCTCAAATGGCTTATACAATTGTATTTATAAAATGACAGCGCTTCATTTGGTTTCAGGAATTGTCAGTAGGTGGATTCATACTTTTTCCCTGTACACAAATCACCACAAGGGGCTGCTGTGGACCCTCCTCAAACTGTCTCCATCTGTCACTTTTTGGTGTCATTTCTCAGCAGACTGAAAAGCTGCGTTTTATTTGGAGAGCACATTGGGCTTTAATCACTACCAGAAGTTTCTGTTTTTCCCCAGTTCCTATCAGTTCTCTCAGTCTTAATCTCCACCAGTTGGTGGTACTTCATCTTCACACTTAGTGAATTCTGTGTAGTGTAATTTAATCCACCTGTTAGATCAGACGATGTCCACACATATAAAACCCATCTGGACCACATCTGGCTAGTTTGATCACCCACATTATTCAAGTACACCCCATGTCTTCCCTCATAGCGCTGTGGTGGCTTGAAAATCCTGTCAAGTATCCTTAATCATGGAGAGAAAGTAGAAGTATTTGCCTATAGTGTAATATTCAATTTAATCCCATGCACTTCCTGTGGTGTATCCCAGAGCCTGTGGCGTGAGAACCACTGTCCTAGGGTGATGTCACTTATAACAGACAATTAGCCTTGAAAGTAACAGAAACGGACGGATTATCCAGGATTACTTGTTGCATTTCTAATTCCCAAAGTAATAACTGAAGCTCTTATATGTCCTGTTTTCAAAAAAAATATGATTTGTATGGTTTGTTTACCAGGGCTTCTTAGTCACTTTCCCTCTTTGAATGTTCGTATGTGTTTCTCCCTCAGGTGCTGTCCTAGGGTTCATGCTAGGTGTGTTCCAAATCCCGCTGAACGAGTGTGATGATCTTTACCGGAAGTTGGGTTCAGATGTCTTCAAGCAGAACGTCATTGTTGGCACAGTGAAGATGGGCTGGAGTCATGCTTTCTATGATAGCGAAGCCTGGGAGAACATCCTCAGGTCAGTTCCCTTCTCATTGAAGTGGTTGTGCTTAGGTAATGTGGAACCATGTTCAAAGCCCTCTTATTTCTTATGTTGAATATTTGTCATTGTCACTACATTATGAATGTAAACATACTGAAGTCAAAATGAACATCATGGCTGCTCTTTGTGTGACAGTACAGTTATTGTGTTATAATGCTCATGATCAGCAGCCATATAAAGAACACAGATTAAACACCTCAACACCTTTAAAACAGTAGAATATAACAGTAGATATGCAGTAGGATTTGGTAAAGCTTGCAGAAAGAAGTCATACTACTATCATAAATTCACTAATCCAGAAAATAACACCGTCCTATCTTCCCTTCCACAGAGAGAAAATGGGATCTCACCTCCTGGTGGAGACTTCAAGAAACCCTGAATGCCCCAAGGTGAGCGTTAGAAGACGGTCTGACTCATTCTTCCCTCTTGTTCTGTTCTGGCGCTGACCAGAGAGCCTTCGCCTCGCCTCGTTTACTTGGCTATTACAAAGGAAGCTCCTTTCTCTCTCTTCTCTTCTATCTCTGTCCTGCATACCCCTACATGACAGTGTGCAGTTCTTATGTCAGCAGATTCCTCTGAGGCTCACAGAACAGAGATGATATTAAATTGACCTGTCAGAATATCGGTCTAGATATTATGCCTGCGTTTTAGATATGTTTGGTTGTAAACTGCTGCCTCATGCTGAAAAAAAATCACGTTGTATGTCACTTCCTTTACCTGTAGGTGGCAGCGGTGAGCACCATTGTGAACCGGGGCGCTCTGAAGGCCTATGTGTTCAGGAACTACAACACGCTGCCCGGGGTGCGCTCTTACTACCTGGGGGGCTGCCAGCACCAGCTCTGGCAGGCCATCCGTGCCACATCAGCAGCCCCTGGGTATTTCCAGGAGTTCAAACTGGGCAATGATCTCCACCAGGTCAGTCCCACTCACAACCGTAACCGGTCAGCACTGGTCATGATGAACCAGTGCACAATTTATCTGCACTAGTGCCAATCAACTATTGATCTCTTTTATTGTATTTTTTTTTCCTCTAACCCAATTAATGCAACACCAAGCTCAACACAATGTTTGATACTCTACACTGTGAAGACACAAAATGAAAATGGGAGTCTTATGTCTGTGTTGCTTTTCGTGATAATTTCTTTCATTTATTTATCCAATGAATAGTCAAGCCCCTTAAATGTTTCACTTTTTGACCCATAACTCGAGAGGGTTATATTGTAAGTATTGGTAAAAAACACACACATTTTTTATCTTGTTCTATAAAACTGTTAAACGGTTTGGCCACGATGAAATGCAAAAGTCCAAACAAGCGCCGCATTCACCGCATATATTTACACATCTTGTGACAATTTAACTGCAATCCTCTGCTACAGTAATACAAGGCTTATTGTTGGCTGGCAGGATTTAAATGCCCTGTACGGTCAGTGTTGACGGTGAGTTTGAAGGATTTCGAGAAGCGTAATGAGAAAAATCCCCCGCACAGCAAGTGAGAGGGAGGAACTGCATTTCCGTCCTGTCAGTGTTTATTTCCAGTCAGTTACATTTTGACAGCAGAGTGAGGAGTGGAGTCGCAGTGAGACACACTTAAATCCATCTGCACTAAACAGATATGCATTAGCCATCCGTAACATAACAAACCGCCAGCGCACTCTACCATTTCACTGATCAATACGTATGGCTACCCTGTTTGCTTTTACCTTTTCAGCAAAGGCTTACTCAGTAAAGAGCACAGAAGAAATAAGGATCCACGAGTAGAGAATGAATAAGTGTAAATTTTGTTTTGTGTTCAGAACAGAAGTAAGTAATAATATATATATATATATATTTAAAGCACAAATGAAAACATAGATGCGTGTCATTACGCTCCTCTTCTGTTTGAGAATTCAGTTGATGTAGCCTGTGTTTGTTTGCCCACGTCAATATCTCCTTGAACTGACCTTTAAAACACAGTTGTGGCGTAAAGACAGACAAACTCAGCGTAGACACAGCACACGTGAATGAGCATGTGTTTGCATCAAAGGCAATATCCCGTGTCGGCACGCTCCTACACTCTTAATTGGAAGCTGTGTTAGTTGTGTAGGTGAATGGGGAAGTTCAGGGGGGAGAATGAAAGAGACTGGTTGATGAAAACCCATCTGTGGTGGGAGATTTCCCCAGCTTGCCGTCTAGCAGGTCTCCCCCTACTCTGAGATGCATAAATTAGCCCAATGCAGCGCTTCCTTCATCACACACCACTGTCTGACTGCTACATCTGCCTTGTTAGAATGAAAAGACAGACAATCTAATTATGGAACTGCTTTTCCAAACTCTGTTAACTGCCAGCAGGAAACCTCATACTGTGAGGAGATGAGACACCATCAGTAGTTTAATATATTTAACACTTTTGACGTGAAATCAGTTTATATATTTATTATTATTATCTGAGGACATATTATTTTCATTTTATTTCTGTCAAGTGAAAAACTGAATGAAATGAGAAAAAGACAGCTGCAGTCCTGTAACAAGTACTTTTCTTGCCCATCTCATGTTTTTCTCAGGCTAATAAATCTTTAGAGAATATTTTAAGGTGTTTTGCCTTGACTGGCAATTCCTGTGTGATTTGAGCTTTTGCTCATTTGTTCCAATTTCTATCCCTTTTTATTTTTGGACCCGTTTTTACCTGTGGTCACCTTGACTGAAGATATTCCACTGGTGTTTTGCTGCTTCAAATAACATCCCTAAGTTTTTAACATCAGAACATTAGTATTAACTATTAACTATAAACTTCTACATATTGTAAAAAGTAGAGTTTCCAGAGAGTCCAAATTAGTGCAAACGTTCAAATTACCCGAAGAGGTAAGAACAGAAGAAGAATAGGCACCTTATATGTGAAACAGAATTTCTGTGTTTTACTCACGAGTCTTTACAGCTTATTATTTCCCTCTGCCAGCTGCCAGAAATAAACACATTTATTTCCTTATTTAAGATCTTCTTCAGTCAAAAGAAATCACAAACTTATGAAAGACATAAAAAAGATGGAAATGAAAGTATTGACCAAGACTGTGAAATTTAATTTCATCGATGTTTACAGAAGCATCCTTTGTTCCTTTTATTTAGAAAAATTTAATTTATAAAGAGATGCTGATTTTAAAATAATAACTCATTTTCAGTGATAATGCAAATACTAATTTGCTAAAACTAATTTAAACCAAGATGAAAACACATAATAAATGTTTTTAAACATGATTGGTGTGTAATAGGATAAAGTCAAGCACAGCATTTATAATACGTTTTCCTGTGAACCTGGCCAGCTTCAAATTGCCACCCAGCCTGATGGCTTTATTTACTGGCTACTTGAGCCACTGAAACGAGTCGTGAGCATAACATTCTGCCTGTGTGATGTCGGGATTCCCTGGAGAGAGAGTCATCTCGCTCTTCTCCACAAACGCCCACAGAGCTTTCCACTTAATTCAGGCCCCAAAGACAATCATCCTTTTGTACGAATGAGCTCAGGAGTCACCATGCCATGTGCTGAACGAAATGCCGGAATTCTCAAGCAGCTTTTCAAGAAAGTTGTGATTGTTCGTTGATGTTTCTGGGATTGTGCAGGCGGGAATGAATGATCTGACGGAGCCAGATTCAGACTGGTAACGCAGGGGAAATTGTAACTTGGAGCGAGACCTTTGAAGCAGAGCAGCCATGGTTTTATCAAAGCCTCACATTTGCTACCACAGCCATGGAGAGGATGCCTTAGTGTGTGTGTGTGTGTGGGGGGGGGGGGATAGAGGCAATGAAGAGGGGGAGGTTCCACATTAAAGCTTTCTCAGTTATCTCTGCGCTAAAGAACACAGAAGTAGAAGACGTCAGACAGACAATGGATGCCAGGGCATGCATGGAATGGTGAGGAGGGCCCGATTTTTTCCGCCTAGTTGCCATGGTGTCTCCTGAGGCGATTGAGAGGAATGGGAGCTTGTTTTGTGCCCACCTCTGCCAGCATTTGATGGGAGGCATTGGATCAGTGGGCCACCAACCCCAGTGCGAGCTCTTGAGAGCCCCAACATGGCACAATGCTCAACAGAAAGACTTCACGCCGTCTGAAATGGAGTAGGTCACGTCAGCACTCCCATACTTTTTGTCGCTAATGAATGACACAGGGAATGAGTCATAAATGAATCTCAGAAGTCATTAAATGTGGCAGCTTTGGCTAAAGAAATCAGGCTCTGTGTAAGAAAAGAGGAGGAAGAGGCAGAGGGTCTCACATATTAACTGCCATTCAGTGCAGTTCAAGAAATCATAACCTTTTGTATCACCTTTTCCCCCTCTCAAAGCTTTTCCTTGTAAAGGCCACTGGTGGTGAAGTTATTGATCATAAATTACCTGCTCAGCAGCACCGCAGTGCTTCTCAGATGAGGCAGAGGAAAGGATAGGTGGTGGATTCAGGGAGGCGACAGAGAGTGTAAATCTGAGCTTGTCGCCCCTTCTTCCTCCGAGCCCTCTCCTCCTGTGTTAAGCCCCAGGAGTTCAGCCTGTAGGCTGTTGGAGGATGGAGCTCAGACTTGTGAGCTTCCTCCTCCCAGATTCAGGATCTTTGTCCCGTGAGTATAAATGGGCACAAATGGATTCGCTCATTGTCACTTTACCTCTGTTTCCTCCATTAACTGACTAGTCTTTTTACTCTGTTGTATACATATGCATTCCCACTTGATTGCACAGGCACACTTGTTTGGGGATTAGGCCAGTTCACTGATTATTTGAACTGACTTCTGTGTGAAAGCTTTTCCTCATCTTCCTCTGTCTCTAAACCCTTTGCCTTTTCACAGTGCACCACACTCTGCAGGCTTCTCACTGCAGTGGCTCCAGATGAGATTTCTTGAAATAAATCACAGTTTTGAAGGTTGCATTACGACGTATTGATATGCAAGTGTGTGTTTGTGTTCAGTCACCTGTCCTGTGCAGCAGGGAAATTAGCTTTAAATTCCCCAGCAGATTACTTATTATGATGGACAGAGGAATTACGCTTTCTAATATGAAGTTGTCAAATATAAAGCCCCAAGGAACCTAGACTGAGCAAACATGAGGGAGGGGGTTCTGCATCCATTTATATCACTGCAGGAATTGTCACAGTTTAATCTGAATGGATACAGCCGGCAGGGATGATTCATTGTTTCAATACTGTCTGCACGTGTGTGGTCACTGAATGTGTGGGAAAAGGTAACAGTGAACAGTAGATCTCAATTTATTTGCCTGCCCTGGGGCAAAGTTGGCACTCACACAGATGGGTCCCCGCTCTATTGACAGCCTGGGAAGATGACTTGAACCTCAATGCGACCTTTGGGGCCTATAAAGCGAAAAAGGCAAAGAAGAGAACTGGTTGGCGTAATCACATAATACGGCATGAAGGCCTCTGACCTGACCTGGCTGCCATTTAAGAGTGGCACTCAGCACACGAACACTGTTGTCATTCTCATCCTCACATCCTGACAGTGGTGCCTTTTCTTGGAAGCCATTTGCGCAATTAGTTTTACTCAATGAGCAGATTTATTTTTCTGATTGCAAAGAGAGCGACTGAGAGAGCTTGATTTTATGTGCAGACAGGGTGGATTGATTCTGAATATTTAGAAGTATTGAGACTACACAACAGCAGTTTTTTATAGCAGCCTAATTATCTGCTATATCGATTGAATGAACATCTCTGGAAAACAGTCTGGTTATTGTGACAGGCATAATCAGATGTCCATGGCTTATGTAATGCTTCCCTAATTAATCATTGGAGAGAGAAGGGAGCCTGAATGGCAGGGCCTCCGTAATAAAACACGACAGAGCTCAGTGCCCCTCAGTCCAGCCCTGTCAAACAGGCCAAAGAAGAACTCTTAATGACTACAGCTGCTCATTGGGACTGCGATGTGAATGCTGCACCACATGTGTGTCGAAGGCTCACCTCGTTTAGATTGAAGCATGCGCTCTGTTCTCTTCTGTGTTGTGACCGCACAGCGTTGAAGTTTACCCACGGGTTAGAGAGATACTGAGGCACACAGGCTGAATGTAGAGGATGAAGTTCACTGTCTCAGCTAATGGGAGCTGACATACACTGAGGCGTGAAATGACTTTTACTGATCCTGACGATAGCACCTCTTTCCTATTCAAATCAGCTCTCCCCCTCTAAGACAGCTTTAACTGGCACAATGAAGATAAGCTCCAAAAAGTTAATGACAGCAGAGACATTTCAAACAGCAATGCAAGGGACTTGTAAGTTGTGCATGTCTTGATTTTGTTTATTTATCACAGCTCAGATCATCTCAGTAGTTTTACTTCCAAATGCGCTGTAAGAATTGTGTTGCTGTTTTCTTTTTAAAGGCACATTTCAGTTTAATTGGCCATCTGAAGAATTGAAACATGCTCCCATAGGTGTAGGAGCTCTAATTAGTTGAAAACATGCTTTATTTGAGCTGCAGGAAAATGAGGAGCTGATGTGTGAATCAGCTATTAGACCCTGAAGGGCAAAGACGAGGCCAAGAGAGCTGTGATCATCTGGAGTTTTAACAAACAGGCTCTACCGGAATCAAAGAAAGCATTAAGCCTTTCAGGAAGGCTCAACCTCACTATTTCAAAATTCAGTTTCCATTAAACTTCTGTCAGATGGTCACAACTGACAGGGCTGTACTCTCTTAGGACATTATCCGTTGACACATGGCACGTTTTTTTTTTTTTTTTTCACAGTGAGATTGAGTCTTTGTAAGTCTGAGCAGCATTACAGCTCTAAATCCTCATAAATTCAAGTGACCTTTGCCTTGCGTCATGCTGCGTGTTTGACAGACAGCTTGAGTTTGGCCATTTTGTATGCAAAGCTCATTTATAGTTTGTTCTAAGTAGATCATTGTTTCTTACTTAACTCTTCATTCAAATATGCCCTGGCCTCAACAACTCTTATGTGACAATGTGGCAGTGGGCCAAGTATAGATATCTCAGTGAAAAGTGTCTTTAAAGAGCCCCAGCTCTTCCACTGCAGCCTCGGTATCTGCCAAACTGTACTCAGTGTACCATCTTCCTCAAGGAACCTTGTTTGTTCATGACAGTTGTGGAAGGAGATGACTGATGCGAAATATCTTCTGAATTACTGATTCCTTCAAAAAGTTTCGAGTGCCACACACAAAGAAAACCCACCCGTCTTCCAGTGGCACCACAAAGCTTCCTCACTGCCAAAAAAACCAGACTTTCCTTAAAAGCCTCAGCTATGTTCACCAGCACTGAATTGCCCAAGCAGGTGCACTGAAATAGAGACAAGTTATAGCATTCAACTCCAAGCTCACAAGAGTATTGTGCAGTTTGCCTCTAATGTTACATGCCTTGGCTCTGTGTGCAAGGCCGGCCACTGTGCTTGTGAAACTTGCCCCAAGCTACGAGCACAAAGAACCCATGACTGGACCCAGACTGTTGCCATAATTGCCGCTGAGTTCAGAAAATGGAGCCTCTCACAGTGGTGTGAGTGATAAGAAAACTGCTTAGTTGTTTTGTTTCCAGCTGGGTTCGTCTGGTGCCCGTGACAGCGCATGTCCCTCTAAGTCTCCATTAGGAGCAACTCCAATCCAGGCATTTCTCCCTTTTCTGTGATTCATTTCTTGGTCTGCCAGACACCCTGCTGGTGCATAATGACGTGCTTTGGACAAACGACTGCCTCAGCAGTTCTTCCTCGCTTTGTGGCAGAGTGAAACCCGCTTTGTGTGACTTCCATCTCAGCCAGTGAGATGGATCTGAGGCTCTGAGTAATAACTAACAACAATGTTTTAAATGATAAATACATTTTTGCATTATCATAACAGATTACTTCTTTCAAATCCTAGAAAGTTCCTCTATTAGACCGTGTGGTGAAATTGTTTTCATGCGAGCAGTTCTGCCTGCTGTCAGTCCGTCGGGCCACCAGTTTGGCCACTATTTCGATATTTTGACTGATATTCATGGTCCCCAGAGGATGATTCTCAATCATTTTGTTGATGCCCTGACTTAAAATAAATAAATAACTATTAGATGGATTTTCATGCCATTCGATACACATTCATAGTGCCCAAAGGATGACTCTTTACGTCTTTGGTGATCCCCTGACTTTTCATCTAGCACCGTCAGCAGATTAAAGTCTACTTTTATTTAGTGACATATCTCAGCATCTACTAAAGAGATTGGCACAACATTTGGTCCAGTTATTCATGTTCCCCTCCTGAATTGTAATGACTGTTGTGCTCCTTTAACTTTTCATCTGGTGCCATCATAAGTCAGAATTTGAATGTAGTATCCAACATATGTTTGCAATTAGTGATTATATTCATCATAGATTAATCCTATTTGATGTTTGTCTGTAAAATGTCAGAAAATGGTGAAAAATGAGCATCACAAATTCCCAAAGCCCGAGGCCCAACATCTTCAACAACAATCCAAACCCCAATATTCAGTTTACTATTATAGAAGACTAAAGAAACCAGATACTTTTGGTATTCCTTCTTAAAAAACATTAACTAAAAATTATGACTTGATTATCAAAATGGTTAAAGATTAATTTGCTGTCTAATCAACTAGTTGTCAGTCCAATACTTTGATTTATGACCCAATTCCTGCAAAGCTAAGGACATTTCCATCAGTGAACAGTTGTGAACATAATAAACATTATACTTGCTAAACATAAGCATGTTAGCATTGTCATTGTGAGCATGTTAGCATGCTGACTCTAGCATTTAGCCCAAAACCGCAAGTGTGTCTGCTGATTATTAGTCTTTTTGACTGTTGTCTAATTCCTAATTAATTCCCTTTAGGGGCTTGTTTTGCTGAATTTCTTGTAATTTATCAATGTCAAAGTAATTCATTCACATCTGCGAACATGGGAGCTATTACTTGATGCAGTGCCCGCAGTCTGGCTTCAACAGCCAACTCCCTTTGCGGTTCTATTTTCCTGGTTTTTGGATTGATGATACTATTTCTCACTTCAGCTTCCTGGATGATTAGCAGACCTTTGCCTTGGTCGGCAGCCCTCATATTTCCCATCACACCGTGCGCTCCTGCAGATTTGTAGAGAATTGTTGTTAGGCTGCGACGCTGCTGCAGTGTGCTGAATAGATGGGTTGTTCCCTCCCCTCTGCTCCCCAAGGCTCAGTGTGTTTGAATCCATGTGACATATGCTGTCAGAAACACGTACCCACATTATTATATTCATTGACTCTAAGCAGGCATGAGCTTTCGATCAAACATACACATACATACACACAGTCCCATAAACAAGCACTCTTCCCTCTAGTGTGTCCCTAGACACTTGGGGCCCAGAGGCTCTCACCCCCCAGCCTGGCCTCTTTAATGAGGACTGGCCCCTGTGTGTTTGATCCTGCTGCCAGCCCACAGCCCCGCGGCCCCTCAGCCTCATGCCTATTCAAGAATCCCCACAGCCTCTCCAGTTACTCCCCCATTGCCCTGGGTACACTATGGATCCAAAGCAAAAAGCACTCCTGGGCGGTTATTCGATATCAAAGCCAGCCTGACTGAAACTGTGAGGGACGAAGAAAGAAAACACACAAGAAAACAACAGCTTTGTAGACTTACAAGCAGATCTGTAACTGCACATTGATCTGTTCTTTTTGTTCCTCAGATGTTCTTCAAAAATGTCATCTATTGACTGTTAAAATCTATGAAAGGTTTTGCAGTTTCAAATGCCAAATAATTGGTTTCGCCGACTGTGGTCTTGGCATAAAAAAAACATTCATTGTCTGTAAATGGAATCTCTAACGTGTCACTTCCTCTGTTTTGTGCACAGGATGGAGGACTGCTCATTAACAACCCAACAGCACTGGCTATCCATGAGTGCAAGTGTTTGTGGCCTAACACACCCTTGGAGTGTGTGGTCTCACTTGGTACGGGCCGCTTTGAAACTCCTGGCAAAAACAGCACCTCCTACACAAGCCTGAAAACCAAACTCACCAATGTGATCAGCAGTGCCACAGACACTGAGGGTAAGTGACACAGTTAAAGGTGCATTATGCAAATCTAGAGTTTAGTTTTCAAGGTTCCTGAGATATTAACTTTTTTATGATTTGGCACCATACAAATAATTTAATAATAATAATATTTTTTAAATAGCTCCACAGCGGTTTACAAAATAATATAAACACTGAAGCACTTAAAGGGACACCCCACCAAGTTGTATAATGGCTTCTGTAGCTCTGCAGGGAAAATGACCTTGAAGATATCCTTGGATCTATCGAGATTGAAGACTACAAATTCATAATAGAAAGATTGTGTTGGAGTTGTAGAGTTTGAAAGGTGTGTGGGTTTATAAAAAATGCAATTTGTTGCATTATGGAAAGTGTAGGATCCATCAATTTTTGGAGCTTGACTCATACTAGAGACTAAAAATCAGGATGACTCAGCCTCTGCACCTTTAATTTTGACCACTCTTTTATATAATTTGTTTCCTGTTAGTGCCCCAACTTTATCATAGAAGTGCAAATAATAAATATCCTTTAATCACAATTATAAATGAAATAATTTGTGATTTATTTGATTTGATTGACTATAAAAGAGGTCTGGCACGCAGACATTTTTATATGGGAGCTTTCAAAGCAATTCCACTGGCACAATGTCAAAAACATGTGTTTTTTCCAAACTCTACTTAATATTTCAGGGAAAAACTGTGCCAGAAATCATGACATCACATGCCAGACACAGGCAAGCTGCATCAACAAAAAGGGAACACCAACAGATAGCAACAGAGCATTGTGTGTGTGTATATATACAGTATATGTGGATGGATGGGTGGAAATAGATGATATGCAGCCTGATTAGTTGTGTTTATGTTATTATACTTGAATTGATCACATCCTCCGTTTCTGTGTCATTTCTGAGGGAAGGAATCAGGTTTTGATGTCACCAGGTTGGAAAATACTGCACTGCAGGTTGACTGTGTTCTGGATACTTCCCATTGTGGCCCTCTGTAGTGGCAACTTCTTCCTTCTCCTTATCACCTCTGGACATGGGCACCTCTGCTGTGCCTAAATTTGGCTCGGTCCCCTCCCTGTTGCTGCTGCCGTGGTGCAGTGTGTGACCTAGATGCTTCTCTGCACTTGTTCCTCCTGTATTTGGGATTAAGCTCTCCCCAGCTCTCCAGCAGGCTTTGTTATTTAGAAACAGGAGATTAGCAAGAGTGTTTATCACAGATTTTCTCTTTTTCAAAAGCTTCCCTCCTGTCCTAGTGTTCACAAGCGTCCTGTTTTGTCTTAGGTGTATCAGTAGAGCCTCAGTTTGTTGTTGTGGGCAGATAAGGCTGATTTCCTGGGGTTTGAGATGTAAACAAAGCTCCTAATGGAACTGGCTCACATAAAAACTCAGTCATGTTAAGCAGACCACAAATTTGGTTCTCCATAAGGTGGAGCTGCAGATTTACGCCTTTTTCCTACAGGCCAGGGAAATAAGAACTGACGCAACTTTACCTCTCATGTTATAAGTTATATATGTTATATATTATTCTCCTAAACAGCCCGGGAAAAACACGTTTAGTTTCTGTACAGTTGCTAGCATTGTGCTTTGCATTGAGCTGGGACAAACTGTCTGCCATCCACAGGACTAAATGTTAGAAAAAGAGTGAATTATAATAGGATAGAAAAACATATTTTATCTCTAGAGTTAAAATTAATAACATATTGTGTATTCAACAAGCAAGGTTGTCTCCTCAGGAAGTTTGTAGTTGCACTTATCTTACATTTTCTCTTCAGTGTGTAACTTTTCAAAATGCGATAATGGAATACAGTACATTGACTGGTTGTACAAATGCGAGAAATAAAAGTCAATAAGTATCTCCAAATAACCTTTTAGATACATTACTCCTTGTAGAGCTTTCCTCCACAGCCTCAAAGGCAGCTAGTTGTAATATAATTCGTGTCTGGTCTCCTGAACCACTGTGGGAACGCAGACGGAAACAACTGCCGTCACCTTTTTGGATCCTTCAGGCATATTTACCCTGTTATTGCAACCCGTTGCCTGTTTGTAGGCATATGTACGCTGTTGATTTTAACTCGCTCAGACGTAGCATTTGAAAACAACCGTGACCGACAAGCCAGACATTTTCTCCTGGTATCACCTCGCACTCTCAGCCTTGGGTGCTTACTTTGTAACATGCTGCCACAGTGCTGACAGACAAGTTGTGACTTTACATGCCCTTTTCACTCTTAACACAATATTTGAATGTTTGTACATACTGTTACAATTAGGAAGTTAATTGTGTGTTTATGATTTGGTCATTTTTGTTTTCTGCGCGGCCTCACTCTCACCTCTCTTCCTCCCTCCAGAGGTTCACGCCATGCTTGACGCCTTCCTCCCTCCTGACACTTATTTCCGTTTCAACCCCTACATGAGCGAAGACATCTCCATGGATGAAAACCGGCACGAGAAGCTCAACTTGCTGCAGGCTGAAGGCGTCCGTTATCTTGAGAGGAACGAGGAGAAGCTGAAGAAGGTCACTCGCATTCTCAGCCGAGAGAAAAGCTCCGTCCAGAGAATGACAGAGTGGGCCAAGCTCAGGGCTGACATGTTTAACGGTTCTTCCCTCTACTCATCTAAGCTCTAGATCCAACACAAGCCACCTTTACCTCATGAGGAAACTCTTTCCTTATTCTAAATTGCCTAGAATATGTCATGTTACCATGCTTGGTGCTTTAAAGCTGCTGACTTCTTGACCTGTAGCTCTGCATAAACGTTATATAAACGCACAAGTAGGTAATACTGTATATTCAACATGCCAAACACTACCTTCCTTGTCACTCATACTTGCATTACGGCAGCACTCGACCTAGCAGTCGTTATGTTGAGAAGATGTGTCAAATAACAGCTTTGCTAGCAAATGCGTCTTGAATAGTTCTACATTTTTGGAAATATGTTTATTTGTTAGATGAGAAAATCAGCACCACATACCGCTAGCAGCCAGTTAGCTTAGCTTAGCATAAGAGCCTGGCTCTGCCCAAATGCAACAAAATCTACCATACTGGTTTCCTATTTCCAGACTTTGTGCTAAGCTAAACTAACCAGCTGCTGACCCTACCATGCAGATATGACATTGATATTGATCTTCTCATCTACCTTCCAGCAGGAAAGCAAATAAACATTTTTCCTAAAACGTAAAATGATTCCTTTAAAAACCGAATACTGTTCTAAAGTAGTCAGACTTTTGGACTGTTTTACCTTTTTACCCATTTACTTTCCTTTCAAAGATGTGTGGTTATGACAACCAGCATATCCTCGCAAACCTGTGTTTGTACTTTTACAGAAAAATATGTAGATTGGATATACAGTATGTGCTATTGAAATGCAGTATTTGTTGAGCTAAGCTAACACTATAAAACAGTAATGTAAAGAAATGAAAAAATGAAAAAAAATCTTATCTTATTCTTATTTTTGTATTCAATGGTCTAACCAAGGTCAGTTTGAGCACCTAATGCAAGTGACATTTCTCAGTTGTAATAACTCAAATTTGCACATTTAATAATGCAGCTACTGATCAACTGTACAATTGTATACTGATTATAGTGACATTGGTACACACCTCAAGCATTACAGTATTGCTTATGTCGTATGTAAATGCATGTTATATATAAGATTTTACACACAAAGACCAGTCAATATCTAGTAGTGTAAGATGCAAAGATTTAGCCTAATATTTCATTGTAAAATACCTACAGTATAATGATTATTAATAATGATTAAATATGAATAGCAGTAAGTATTCAAATGGAGCCTCGCTGTCATAAGGATGTGACTTTTATGTATAGTTTTACCCTCAGAGTATTTTAAGTTCACTTGTTTCAAGCGCTTTTATCATTGTGGGCTTGATTGTTTGGTTTTATGGATTCCCCACAGGCTGTACGCACATTTTCTGCTCCATCTTCAGTGTGCCCTCTTTCCCTTTGATGCCTCTTCTCAAAAGCTTCTTTCACCCATTCTACCTTGAAGTGCTGTGTTTTAGTCCCCACTCTGCTACACTGTAATGCTTGTAAAGAATTGTGCAACTTTTAGCTGAAGGACTGCTTTAAAACAGATTGCTGCATATTGATTTGTCATGGCTGAAAAATATCTTAATGACATGCACTGCTAGGAAAAATTGCACTGCAGACGCTCATTTCCATGCCTCCCCTGGTCAAGTACTGTATAACTGATTCAACAATGTGTTGGGTCACTCCCAGAGGACCTGAGGTAAAATGGACACAGATATTACTCAGATTAATGTAATTCCACTGTTCTCCTGTTCGTCCAGTGTAAGACTGTTTGAGAGTGTATGTAATTAAAACCCATCACTGAACCTCACTGCTTCTTGCCTCCTAATTATATGAAGATTAGGTGATTGTGATCTGAGGAAAGCTGCTGGGGATCATCTCGGAAAAGTAGGGACGTGCGGATGGATATTATGTCGGTAACTTGTACTCACAACTGCTTCATTATTCCAACAGAGATCTGGACTGATATGCACCTTCACCTTCTCGGTTCAATTTGATTAGCTGCACATTCGAAGTCATAACATTACAAATGCCGACACATCTAGAACTGCCAGTGGACATTTTCCTTCCAACTCAAACATATGTTGCTTTTTTTGTAAGTAAAGTAAAGGTAGGGCTGTATTTTTTTTTTTTTTTCAGGGCAAGGTAATTTGAAGGCCCTTCCCTGAGCTGCCTGTCATAAAAGAGAGGAAGGTGAGATGAGATGACTGTGCAAGGCTGTGCTCAGGCACCTGAGTAACAGCCCCGGCCACTGATGGATTGCATTTCCCTCCAGCATAAACACTGTGCACTGACACAGCTTTCCACCAACTGCTTACACGCATGAAAACACAGCGATGGTCGCAGAAGGCAGAGGACACAACAAACATGCATCAACGGTAGTCTGAGGGGGAAGTGATACAGATATTATACACATAGATCTCATATATTGTTTTAATTGGCTTTTACACAGAAAATAAAAGGAGATTCATATTTTTAGAACAAATAGAAATTAAATTATTGAGCAGATCTAAATACAGTATGTGATAAAGTGCTATCTCTGCCTTTACAGATTTCAAACTGAATTCCCACTGTGTGGCACCCTCATGATCATACACTGAACCCTGTTATCTGAAGATGTTTGTTTGATTGTTCACTCAGAGAACATCTTAAGAGATCTGAGCTGGCTGATTCAGCTATTTCGGTTTATAGCCAGGAATACCAGATAACTGAGAATAACACTATCACTGCCTGATGCAAAGTCTTGATCTCATCTTAGACTATTTTTCAAGGTAAAGTTCTTTGAGAACATTTTGTTCTGAGTGAGCCTACAAAAGCACGGAAACATACAGTACAGTATAGATTTATCACCCACAAGATGGTGGGATAACATACAGTCATCAAGAGATGCTTCTGTTCTTCATTCTCAGTAAAATCCTCTTTGTCTAGCAAGTTTAAAATAAGAAATTAGATATTTCTACAGAGAGATGTTTGGATAAAGTCACCAGTATGGCAGCTCAATGCATATTTTCTTCTCTTTATCCACTTTTTGGCCTGAACCTGTACCCAACTGGGTTTGGATGAGCACAATTCAGTTTACTTTACTGATTCATTCTGTATAAATGCTGCTTGCCAGGGAGTCCTGGCATCAAACAGCCTGTAGCCTATACTGTCGACTATAATACTAAGGGCTGTTTTTGAACACAGCAGTCCTGGCTAAAGGGATTCCCAGGAGATGTGAGCCCAACCTCTTTCTCTGTTAACCCTGTGCGGCTTTTAGGGGCTGGTGGCAAAGCTCACAGCTGCTCTGTCAAGTATCAGGGCAGAAATGTGATGCATGGATGATGAAATGATCAATGTCAATATAGATACTTAAATTCAGAACACTGTGCTGTTGATACTAGCTGTTTGCAGAGGTTTGTAAATCTTAATGTGATCCTTGAGACCTGAGATGTGTATCTTTTTTGAATTCTCTGAATCTAGTCTAAACCTTGTAGAGCTGGAAGCCAGGCCGTTCCACAGTGATTTAGGGTATTGCACAAAGTGATACGCAATTTACCGTTTACAAATCCCTTTGCTCTGCTTATTGCACCCAAACCGCCTACTAAGATTTTGATGACCTTATGCAGCCTCCACTCTAGGCAAGTATCTAGTGTGTCAGCTAAAATTAGAAGACCTGCTCGTAGATATGAACCCCATTGCGAATAATCAAGTTCGAGTTTCCAGTGCATCTAAGTCTTTGAGAGAGTGCAAAGATCATGCAGTCCAATTTTGAGTTAATACTGTAGACTGTTCTTAAACACTAAGCACGCTATGCACCTTATAAATTTCTGTTTACTCAGCTGCTGAAGCTGATTACTTTAATTTTCAATGTCTATAAGATTCGCCTTAAATGTTTTCTCCTAGATCATTTGGTCCAATAGTTTCTATATTCTAATAGTTTCAGTTACAAATTGTTGGTTCAAAATGTTCTTACACAGAAGTGAGGAATGGTTAAATGTGGTCATTAAAAACACATTTTCAGAGTTAAATGGAGAGCTGCCCTGAGTGAATGGTGTCATATAAACACAGTTATGGTAACAGTGGTCAAACGTGTAATTGACACCAGAAAAATCTCAATTTAATCTCATCCAATTTGATAGTGATTAAAATTAGTTGAAGAGTGACTCTTGAGATGGCACTAATATTTGATTAAGAAGGACTTAAGAAGCTGTATTGCTTTTGTTAAAAATGGAAACTGGACAAATGCACAAAACATGACCTTTATTTTAAACAAACCTTCCCTGGGATTCACAAGAATAATGGTTATACAACATATTACCTACTGAAACAAAGTGCTCCATATCTGTCCACTGTGCTGTATTAAGTGGATTCATGTCATGTTTTTGCCCCCTGTGTGTTAACGGGGTTAGACAGCCAGTAAAGGCTGCTCCCACTCAATATAGAAAAGTCATAATGTAATTACACAGCAGACAGAGAGAGGAACTGTATCCTCCCCTGATGTAAACAGATCTGACTCATGAACTTGTCCCCCAGCAGTAATCACATCAGTAATTAGATTTCTTTTGCACCTTTGGCCAAACCTCCAGACTCTGAATATAAATACGTCTCTCCGGTCCATGTCGGGAACAGATCTCGAGCAGGTTTTGACAGGTACTGTGTTCTTCCATCTTTGTTTTTTATATAACAACTGTTTATCATTGGGGTGGCTGATCCTCAATTACGCCTCACATTTAGCTACACCAAATACACCCAGCTCATTAGCACTTAATTAGTTTTGGAGCAAGCGGCAGATATTGAGATAAGATATGAAGAGTTTAATTCCAAAATATGATTGCCACTTTGGAAAAAAGTGACAGAAAAACAAGTGATACAAACAGAAATCCTGACAGATTGAAAATGGATCATAAATAATGCAACTTACAGTCTTTGACAAAGTCATAAACTTTTCTCATTTAAAAATGTGAAAATGTGAGCATTCGGCTGTGATAATGTTTTAGGCTGCTGTGTTTTATTGTAAATTCTGACTATGAGCCTGCTGATCTGTGTTAAATCTCTGTCAGTTAATCATCACCTCTGCTGGGAGCCAGGTCATTTCATGGTTGGCTTGCTGGTGCTGCATCTGTTATGAAGTTTATTCTAAAAAGAATCGAATGAAATAACACTGAATCAGTGAAGAAAACAGGCCAAGTGATGACTCTGTCTCTCCTGCACAATATACCCGCTGTGTGGGAAGTTTTGCATCTCAGTGAGCAGAGGACTTCAAGGATCCACTGCAGTAATAGTCATGATAATTGGAGTTACCAGTGAAGCAGAGATTATATCTTTTCTGGTGGCTTTTTGCATTTCCACACAAAGACCTGACAAGATTCATGTTGCAACTTTGCAAGTGCTTTGCTTGGTCTCTGTGGTGCCGTATCCTTGAAATTCCTTGACAATCCCTCAGAGTATTTTACGGATAACATGCATGGGGGAAATTAAGAGTATTTTAATGAGATTCAAGAGGTATGCAGACATATCTTGAGGCAGTCTGAAATGAGAGGCGAGGACAATTACAATACTTCCCAGTGTGGCACTATATACTCGCAGATAGCGAGCGAATCCCCCTGGTCCTGTTTCATTGATGATGAGAGAAACTGTTGCGTTTGACACTGGATTATGACCTTGGATGCATGTCAACCTCTCTCTTTTTCTGTTTTCAGTCACATTTTATTATACTGGTAAGCAACACAGAAATGGCTTCTCAAATACTTAAAGAAGACGTGAAAAGTAAAGAGAACTGAATGACTGTTGGGGTGGAAATTAGACATTAATATTTCCGGGCTTCTTACTGCACTTTGTCTTGTTTCCAAAAGATTATGTATCTATAAACACATTTTCATCTTCAGATCTGTGCCACAACCTAATTTTGAGCTAATCTCAGTCAACCAGCCTTTGGATGGCAACTCCGACCAGAAACCTTGTCTTCTTGCCAAACCAGGCTTATAATAACTGCGTCACTCTCTCTCAGTGATTCTATGGCTGCAGATGGCTACAATAGCTAAGCCTGAGATAATGCATGTGTGTAACATGCACTGAGAGAGGAGAGCATGGCTGGCTGGCTGGCTGGCAGCAGATGGAAGAGGAGAGAGGAAATGTCCCTTTTAAAGTCACATGACCTCATCCAGCAGAGTCTTGATCCCCACAGGCTACTGTATGATTATTAGTGCAATCCTGCTCTCAGGGCAAAATGGTATCAGGGCATGCAAATGGCTCTAAGCAATTAAGGTCCAGAACAGCTAGAATGAAGTTCACTGTCTGAAAGGTGAAAGCACTCATATTTGACTAATCTGTGGATTTGACGTTTTATTTGAGTTTTGTTTTCATTTCCTCTTTTTGTTTTAATTTTGAAGGCCTGATTAATGAAAATGTACATGGTTATTAAGCCTCTAAGCCTTGGAATTACCGAAGTGTTAAACATAATATCTGCCTGTAGCATTTCCATGATGCTTACATTTAACAATACTAATACTGCAACTATATTAAAAAAGCTGCTCCCTGCTGTTAAATAACAGAAAAGGGCATTGCTGAGCATTAAAAGACAACTTTTGCCTTGTTTTATCCTAAAACTCGTCCAGCTGTTGTCCATCTGTGGTTCTGAGCCTGCAGAGGACTAAAGTACTATTAGCGTGTCTATTTGGATAACAGTTTTTCTAGGATGGTACAGTGCCTTGAGGCCACCATACATCGGCAGCGGCGCTGCAGTGCGTGCAATGGGCGTGCGCACGCCCCGGAGTGATGCTGCGCGCCCCCGCCGGTGTATGTGTGTGTGTGTATGTGTGTCGCTGAACTGGTGGGAGAAGAGAGGACCAGTGACTGGAGCAGAGGAGACAAGTGCAAGAGGCTCGGCGCTCAACGGGACTCCACGTAAATAAACACAGCCGACGGCATCGCTCCGTCGCAGGGGGACTGAAGATACTGAACGGGCTTCGTGTTTTCACCGCCGAGGGAAGAGATAAGGTGAGCGAAATCATAGCATTCATAATAAACACGTGTGTCGTGTAGCTGCCAGTTCTCTGTCAGGAGTTTGTGGAGAAAGAGAGAGAGAGAGAGAGAGAGAGGGGAGCAGAACATGGAGTTGGATGCTGTAACGCTGCTCAGTGAGAGCAACTGTCCTCTTTACAGCTTTTTGCCTCATGGACGCAAAGACACGGGGGTTGTTGTGTTATTTTTTCCAATGCTGAATGTCTAAAAATACACATTGACGTGTTACGCTGTAGATGTTGGTCATCAGAGAGAGAGAGAGAGAGAGAGAGAGAGAGAGAGAGAGCAGGTGCAGGTGTGGAGCGCGA
>NW_023339762.1:12112711-12115182 GCF_004916995.1 Morone saxatilis | reverse complement strand
GGGGGGGGGCGACGACGACTCACCATCAAGCAACAACACCCCCCCCTCCCCCCTCTGCTCCCCTATCGTCCTCCGCTCATCCCCCAGACACTCTCACTCGTACACACACCCAAACACACACATGTCTCAGCTGCACTCGCTGCTCCTGCTCCGATAGCCAAATTAATACAATGCTAATGACCCCTGCTTTTATTGTCTGAATCTCTTGTTCTTACTTCTCTCTGAAAGGGCTGACACACTTTCTAGTAATGTTTATTCTCTCAGGGTAGACTATTGTTAATCTGTTTAAGAAGATAACAATATCCCCCTATCCCTGCCTTATGTCTGGTTTGCATTAATTCAGAAAACAGGCGGCAAAATGTGCGATACCGCTGCATGTATGCACATCCCCTACTGTCTGTAAGCCTTTTGGTCTCTTCAGTCTTATCTTCACCACAGTAAGCCTGGATATTGCTTGAGCCCAGAGAGCCGCTACTCCACTGCTACTGGAGCTCTACTGACAGGACATTTCAGGCTCATTTGACCAATGTGGAGAAATCGGGACAAGATAGTGACCTACATTGTGCTGCCATCTTTACTTTCACCCTCAGCACAAACGGCAAACGGCGGGGAGATTTGCATAACTAAGGGATTATCATGACACACGTTGGCCGGAGTTATTGTGAGAGCACCAGTCAGTCACACTGTTGACCTAAAACCAGTGGCGGGCAGCTCTGCTGCGGGGGCTATGGGAAAAGCTTGGGTGTTGGAGGGAAAATGCCATTAATTTCACTCTGTGGGCTGCACAAACATGCAGACTATTCTGTGAGAAGTCATCAACGCTCCCTTCTGTGGATCAACGGCCGTCTGTGGCATTATGAACTCCGCCAACCGCAGGGCCGGACAAAGTGTCTCATAGAGAGCAAGAGTTGTTCTGTGTCACTTGTGGTAAAGTTGATGACATCATTTCTTAGAGAAACTGATCTAAACCTGAGAGGATTTCATTCGTGATTCATTTCACCAAGGACACTCATTCATGTAGCAGAAATGTCTGTTTCCTGCATTCAAAGATGATGATCCCAACAAACTGTAGTTGAAGTCAGAATAGGAGACATTTTAAGTCTATAGAAGGTAGTATAGTAGACATTTAAGAAGAAGAAGAAAATCATCCCCCTCTACTGTATGGGGTTGAAAAAAACACAATTTTGAAGGTTATTTTCAACTTGGGTCTTACTTTTGCAGTTTTGACCGTCATTTCTATGTCTTGCTACAATAAACAGGGCAAGAAATTAGTGATCAGACTAGAGCTGAAATGATTTGTTGATCAGTTGATTGACAGAAAAGTAATCAAGTAATTGCTTCACTGATTTATACCGTTATTGATTAAAGAAACCGATGATTAACAGAAAATTAGTCAACAGCGGTTGATTAAGGCATTTTTAAAGCAAAAATATCAACAATTCTGGTTTCAGACTCTCAAATGTGGTGATTTGATGCTCATAAATGATTGTAAATTAAATTTATTTAGGTTTTAGACTCATGGTCTGAATCAAACAATTTGACATTAGAGCACTTTGAGCTGTGGGGGAGCTTTTATTGCTTTTTTCTGACATTTCATAGACAAAAACGATGAATCGATTAGTTGAGAAAAAAAGTCAACAGTTTGATCGATAATGGAAACCTTATATTTAGCCTCATCAGCATCTAGATCAGACAGTCGGACTGTTTGTGAACAAGCCGACAGATAAGTCAGATTAGACTCTTTATTTGGAGGTAAAACTGTAAAATACAGTAAGTAACCTATGATAGGTCAAAGTTGAGCGCGTGTTGGTCTGTGAACTGTGATGGACGTTTACAACAGACAGTTTGGTTCATCATTTTACAGTTCAGCCTTGCTTACAGCCTGTCTGACTTATTGTTTCTTCCCTGTCTGACTTCCTTTTATGTTCTCAGATCTCAGCAATCTAACACTAAAGTACAGTGTTATCATTACCGTAATGATCCTTTTAAAATGCAATCATTTGTTTTTTCATTGAGAATGACACAGTTAGATAACACACCATCCTAGGTGACTCCAGCTGATTGTCTGAATGATTGAATGTGTTCTGGTGACACGTGTACGATCCGGCAGCCGTTGTGAATAGAAGTGCTGCTCAGCTGTGATGAAGCTAAATCTCTGGAGACTGATGGAGGCCCATGCCTATCTATTAGTGTCACTGCGGTCTGGGTGTTTCTTCCCAGTGGGCCAGTCACACACAGCAGCACAGCGCACTGACATCGCCTGGACCTCCTTGTCACAAGCATGTTCATCTCATTTTGGGACTTATGAGCGCCTCATTAGAGGACCACAGAGGGAGCGCTGTCCCCCCTGCTTCACGGCTGCCTGAACACTTGCCTTGGTTGTAATATGGACAAATGTATGCAGGGTCAGATCAGTATATGCAAAGTTGGACATACATGTTCATTATATACACACACGCGCGCGCACACAC
>NW_023339762.1:12112232-12112686 GCF_004916995.1 Morone saxatilis | reverse complement strand
ACACACACACACATACGTTTCACTCTCCCTCTCTGTGAGTGGGGCCTGTATGGTTGCAAGCTGGTGGGTGCAATTAGAGTTTCACACTCAGTTAGGCAGCATCTCTAATGGGGACTGACACGTTCCTGGGAATCCACTCCACACAGCTGCAACTGTTGATGTTTACATGCTAGACCTGTATTATATGATTGGGAGTGGATGGTGACAGATGACGAAGAAAAATGGATATGAGGTGATTTATGTGTTGCTCATAGTTAGACTCATAGCTAACTGGACTGGTTCCCTGAGTAATTAGATACAAAGATGTGCAGTTAGTTTGCTGTTTTCTCTCTGTTGAATATAGCTCCTTGAACATCACAGAGTCAACAAGTTACTGCTTAAATGATTGGCACATAAACCAGTAATTGATCAACAGAAAATAAATCAATGGGATTTGCTGCTTTTTCCTGTTTTG
>NW_023339762.1:12094148-12112186 GCF_004916995.1 Morone saxatilis | reverse complement strand
CTTCTGTGATAGTAAACTAAATATCTTTCGGACAAAACTACTTGAATATGTCAACTTTTTTATTATTTCTGGCCATTTTATAAACTAAAAGAATAATCAAGTAAACAATCAGCAGATTAATCAATAATAAAAACTGTTGTTAGCTGCAGCCCTAACCTCAAGCTTTGTTTGTCACGGATACTATCTCCCATGAATTAGGCTGTTGTACTGTTACTTTAGGTTGTATATTTTTGGCAGCAGGTAGGTTGGACAGATGGTGGATGAGTAGCGGTCAGTGTGGATGTCCCTGAACGGCCCACTGTGACCGAATCATTACACCAGAGCTTTAAACCATGACAGTCATCAAGCCCAATCACTCAAGGTTACCCAGGGAACGCTATTATGGCCCATGTCAGGTTATTACACCCGTATGTGAGAACAATGCATTTAGAGGTGCTCTTTTCTGTCTGTACCAACTGCCAGGGAGCATCCCCCTTTTGAAGTGGGAGGCTGGGATAATGGGAGGTAATGTTGTGGGTTTTATGTTCCCTCTCTACCCCCAGCAGAGCATCTGACAGGTTAACTAGCTCCATGTACCACTTGATCAGTCAGCCTTGAATCTAGGGACTTGTTATGAACAAATGAAGATGAGCCCTGAGAGGTGCGCTCAGAGGATATTTTCTGAATTCTCATACGATGATCTGCTGTCTTGCCACCCACTAGAAGAGTGTAGAGGGAGGGGAAAGGAAAAGTGGGATTGTTTTGAAGCTTTCGGGGTTGCAGGAGGGAGGAGGGGTGGATCATGTACCTCAGTCGACGCTGAGAAGGGGCAGGGGGAACAAAGGGGGTCTGTTTTCTCTGTCTGTACTGGCAGGGCGGCTATTTTGCCTCTTTCTTGCAGTACAGGGGGGTGATGCAGGGTTGTGCCTGAGGAGATCCACAATAGAAACTCGGGTGTTAGAGCCTCTGTTTGAACACACAGTTGTTCCTGTTGAAGAGGGCTGGAGAGGGAGTTCTTGCTACCAACAGCCTCGGGCCTGTTGAAGCTCGGGCCAACTTTGGATGGGCAGCAGATGTTGGAGAGGTAGACGGTGGCCCAGTGGCAGCACATAACAAGGACCACTGCTTCCCTATCCTGTGCTGAACACAACAGGAGGTGGGCAGTGCTCCACCGGCAGGGTGTAGGCTCGCCAAAATTACACAGAATTCAGGAAGAGTGTGCACTTGAATGCTTTGTAGTCTGTTCTCAAGCCTCCATCTTCCTCCTATTTGCATAGAGCTTAAGAGAAACTCGGCTGCACATCCCACTCTCTGTTGGCACAGTGATGCAGCCCACTTGTGTTGTCTAATAGCTGAGCAAATACATCGCCACAGCTCTGATTCCGCTTATAACATTGGAAATATAAAGAGTTGCCCCTGCCCTAGAAATCCACCACAAGCCTCCTCACTCTTACCAGCCTGCTGTTGAACGTTACATCTGATAAACTTGGTAAAAAGTGGGGGTCTGCAGAGATATGCGTCACGAAGGCGTAGATTATCTTTGACGCCCCAGCACATGATGCAACAGTGATTGAATCAACAGGAAAGAAGAGGACACTTAGCTGTCAGCTCATGAATAAAGTTGACATGGAAACACAAAGTGGCTTTGCCATGGTTCAGGAGGCTCTCTGACCTCAAGGTCTTATTTAGGCCAGGCCTTCTAATGCCCTTACCCTCTGCTCCATCCTCTACCCCCTCCCACACCCCGTCCGAGGGTAAGACACCATGTTAGCAGCTCAGCAGCCACCAGTGAAGGGCCCTTAATCCAAGTGGGATGACAGCTTGGCTCTGGATGGTGTTTCTGTGGCGCTGAGACCAATGGGCTTTTCTTTCGCTCTTTTTCATCCCTTAAACCCCCCAAAGACAGCCACAGGAATCCTGGGAAAAAAAAATTCTCCCGGGGGAGACAAAGGAATGGGATGGTAAACAAATCCAAGTGTAGATCTGAGATTCCTCCATTCAGCAGAAGATAAATGTTCATGTCCTTTGAGATATCAAAAGAACAAAATACAATGTGACTTTGGTTGCTTTGTCTTTATTTTTTTGTCCTGGCACAACGTGTTGTTGTAAAAACATAATCTATACCAGATAATCTTTGTCCAGGCTTCGGATGAATGATTAGTGAAGATTGAGGTCAGAAACCCATTAGAATCATAAAATTTGTTGCTGCTGTCAAACCAAATCCCTTTTATTTCCTTTATACCAATCAGCTGTGCCATCCAGAGAGCACGTGTGCAAAGAGGTTCAATAGTTGAACTTTTGATACAACAATGAGCATCAGACCACGTGTGCCAGTAGACTGAGTCATATTGCCAGGCAGCTAAATTCTTTTTTTTCCAGGCTGATCATGCTGCAGTGCTGATGTGTAAAAGTGGAAACAGCAGCCACAGTAACGTTGTTTTTTTCTAAAATGTGGGGTTGTTGTTTAGCCTAATTTAGGTATTCAAATTCTTTGTTTTGAAATGTGTCAATTGAACTGTTCAGTGGATCAACAGAATTCTGATTCTGATCAGTTAATATTTTCAATTCACGCATCAAGTAGAAATGTTAAACATTTGTTGGTTCCAGCTTCTCAGATGTGAGGGTTTGCTGCTTTTCTTGGTTTTATATAATTCTTAAGAGGGCTGTCGCCTAATAGTTGTCATTTTCAAAGTCATTTTCTCTTCTCAACACGGCACTGCTGCATGTGCTAACTGTACTAGCTGCCATGAGCTACTTAGCAGCCCTTAGCTGACTCTACCTGGACTGGAAGCTGGAAGGATGGGAGGTTTGTTTTCACTACTAGCATAGGAGGTAGCATGAGAGAATGAGCACTAGAACCGGAGCCGGGTGAGTGGGCAACAGAACCGGGTTCACAGCCTCCGAGACCAACGGAGGCCAGGAGAGAGACAGGAGAGGCATGAAACAGTAGATGTGTGATGTTATACTCTGTTGAAGTAAATGTTAAAAACAAAACATTCAGTCTCCTTTTTCTGACACATTTAAAATCAGTTGGTCGGACAAAAGATCATCAACCATAATTTTTTTCTAATTTCTGACATTTTATAGACTATACATATTGGTAAAATAATCAACAGATTAATCAATAATGAAAATAATCCTTGCATGTTGCCCGAGAACTCTTGGCCCAGGGGATACTGACAAAAAATAGACTTACATTAAAAATAGCCTTAACTTAATATTTATATTATATACTGTATGAATAAATTGCATCTGCCTTCTTTTTCCTGTCAAGGATATAATTTTTCATACAAGAAAATTGCCTGTAAATTTGATTTATTAACAAAAGCCCAAGGACATCCACCATGGAGTTGACTGTGCTCCGGCCCTGTGCCAGAGCAATTTAGGATCAAATGCAAGCAATGGAATAGCAATCAGTATAATCTCCTTGTGGTCAGTTCCTTCTCAGCGCTGGGCGTCTTTAGGAGCGGGAGGAATGTAATTGTCACTAAGATAATTCCTTGCTGTGGGCTAGCTGGGTCTAGGGACGATGGACAAATGGCAACTTCATTAATCAGGATATCCTCTGAAGATGGCTGGCCTGATAACCCAATCAAATGTCTAGTGTGGCTGAGAGCTGTCTGGGCCAACACTGGGCTTTTTCAGCTCTGTGTTTGTCTCTCTGTCTATGTGGAAATATCAATGAGTCTTTGTCAGTGTGCCATGGTTTACAGCCAAAGCCCTATAGTGTTAAGAGTCTAATGCAGTAGTGCAGTCTCTTAGAGATTAAATGACTAATAATCTGTAAAGTTGTGGACATTTTCAGCAGTAGAAATCGTCTTTTCCATATTCTATCATACAATTACACCATTATATATTTGGATCTTGGCAATGAATGGTAGTCCTTTTATTGGTTTTAGTTGGTATTGTTCTGGCACAGGTTGAAAAGACTCTGGTCTAAAGCAGACCTAATGCTCGGGTCTTCAAGGTTGGCTGCTTTTGGGCCTCTCAGGGCTCAAGGCACAATGACCACATCTCTGTATGAGCAGAGCCATGGTGGATGTGGTACTCAAAGGGGTTACTGCGTGACAGAGAGCACGCCTCCACAGATCCTGTGAGAGAAAAATAGGACACTTTCACTCATTGGTCATTTGTGATGTGTCACTGAGGTGGAATTCATATAGCTCCTGGTTTTGAAGTCAATATCTTGATTGTAGTTGACATTTCGGGGTATGTAGAAGGCTCAGCTTGGAGTCAAGGGGCACTCTTTAGATGTTCACTACTGCTCTCATGAAATACGATTGGTGTGGAATAAAAGATGAAATTGTTAATGCACTGAGGGGCTGCAGTGTGCCGCTGTATTCACTCACTCACTCCTATGTTATACACATGTTGTCTGCTAAACTAAATTTAAGTGCACATCTGAGGCTTTTACAAAACAATTGTTTAAACTGCTATCTCTGTAAAAATCTCAATTCCCCTCGAATGGGTGATAATAATTAAAATTGTGGTTTAATTTCCAAAGCCAGCCTTTGAGATCATGATATGCACAGCGCTTATAGAATTATTAAAACCTTTTTTATAATCTCAGCTCGTAGCCATGTGATTTAAATAAAGGAGCAGTTGCTGCACTGAGAGCAGATTATGTACTGATCTCTGCCACTGTCTGTCTCTGTCTCTCTCCGTTCCTCTGATTATTTCCTTTCCTTTCTGACACTCTTCCTTTTATATCACTCTCAAGAGTATATTTCATTTCCACATTCGCTAAAGCGGCACCAGCGTTTGTGTGTAAAGTCTTTCTTAAGTTCTGCTGTACTAGCTAGTTTCAGACTTAAACTCTATTTAAAACCTAAAAAATGTCTTAGCTTTGGTAGTGTTTACATAATGTAAACATAAAGTCATTGTAGTGTCACCAGCTGTGATATATCTTCCAAAAATGGCAGTTTTAGGGGCACACAACTATACATTAAACTTAACTGTCAAGGCTTTGTAAGTGTAAGCACACTCACAGTTTCAGGATGTGAACTTTTCTCTATGTAAGAACTAGTTGTATGCTGCAACCCATTTTAATTTAATAATGCATAATTCTGCTTACATGGTTACACTGTCGTATCCAGGGGTGAAGCCTGAGGCAAAGTAGTAGCATTCATTATTTCCATGCATATTTTATGAATGTATAGATTTCCCTGTATACAAAATTCACTTTAAACATAGGTGTTGTTCAGACCATAGTTGGCAAACTACATGGAGGTCAGACCAATTGGATTCTCCACAGTGAAAACAATCTAATTAAGCCTTAGGCGTCCCAAGTCAAACTCCCCAGGATTACCCTGGCCCTGCACCCAAAACCCAACCCTGGGAGAGAGTGATAACTAGACTCCTATAATCTGAAGCTAAGGCTGACTAGAGGGGGGTTGATGATGAAACCCTTGCGAAATTAACCTACCATCCTAAACTGCAGGGATGGCTGACGTCCCCACAGCTTCAATAGTATGTCAGGCACGCCATTGTGAAAGCAGTGAAACATATCAGGTAAAATAAGTTCAAAATCAAACATCATGGTTTGAGATTCACCAAAGTGGAGTCTGTGTTACTGTTCAACCCCCACAGCAAGAAATATATACATATACGTAGCTACAGTGTGTTTTGGGGAGATAATGATAGAAAACCTGATTTCATGCAGAGTTTCATCCGTATTGCTCACAATCCCCCCCGAGCTTTGAAGTCAAATTAGAAGTGTGTCTGTATGGGTGGAAATGACAGACAGATTAGCAAACTGCAAACATGCTTTGAAAGAGCCTTTAACTCCCTTCCCCTTCCTCCTCAAATGTGCCTTTTGAGACAAAATAAAACCCTGCAAAGTATCTTTCCTTTTGTCCCAACTTTAGGATGTAGGGTGGATGTACGCTGTGAATTTTACAGTTTGCTTTTCTCTCACTCTTTTGTTTTAGTGTCCATTGAGTGAAAGTACATGTTTACTGTGGTCATTGCTTTTTAAGAGTCCTTGGAAGAGTCCGTTTGTGAGGAGAATAGGTCACAACAGGAGACCACTATTGATCAGGTGTTTGCCTAAAAGAAGTAGGGATGAAGGGAGGAAGAGGTGAGGAGGGTGAGGGGTCAGGATGGGGTGAGACACAGGGAAGAGCCAGTGACCAGGACGTGCTCTCCCTCTCACCAGGATGCAGCCAAGTCTGAAATATGGCTCTATTCTTTTGATCCTAGAAACAATGCACGAACTGGGGGCCTGAGGATATGTCCTCTCCCCATGTGTCCTCTCCTGTGTCTTCAAGGTATCGCTGATCAATACCCATGTGAATAAGGGTTCTAGTTATAATGACTTTATTTGGACAAAAGCGTATTTTCTGTAACACCACAAAAGTAAAAAAGTTGCCTGTCATCTCTTCTTGTCTTTCATTGGATTCAATTGTTTGTGAGTTGTTTTTCCTGGTTTAGCATCGAAAAGCAGCCAGAGTGAGAGCTGAATATGCTCTTTTGGCCTCAAAACAAAAGCTCCTGAATTTATTTCAGTCGCTCTGTTTATCTAAGCTGTGATTCAGCCAAAATGGGACTTTGGATATGAATTTCTAGTGGAAGCAGAGCGCTGGCAGCAGTGGCAGGGCCATGTCCTTGACAGGCCTGTTGAATTATTTCCCTAAAAAATGTCTGGTTTAAAGAATGAAAAGAGGAGTCTTGAATAAAACCTTACTACTGATCTAATGAGCCGCTATGACGGAGGTCCATTTTCACCCATAATATCTTGTGAAACCATCCTTTTTTATCCCTGTGACTCATATTGTGTGGAACTGAAGCATAATAGAGTAGGTGGCCACAGAGAAACCACCCAGGACAGCTCGTCATAGCACTTCAGTTTGATTGACATAACACTTCTTTTTTCACATCAGACATGGTAAAACGGTATAAAAGTGTCTCTTTAACATAACATTGGACAATTGCATGCCTAACCTCTTTCATTCACCACTGGGCCTCTGTGAATTCAAACTGGAGCAGCCTCAACATATCTGTGTTTTGTAATGCTAAAATTAGCAGAATCTGTGGCATGTGCTTGATATGGTAATAGGGCAGGGAAATTGTGTTTTGAGTGTTAGCTTTCCATTTACCAGAATTGGCTTCTTAAATTAGACTCATTGATGTGCAACATGGCCCACAATAGTCTAATACACCCAGAGATATTTGGAAAACATCTGCTATGATAGAAATGGGATAGCAAATGTTCAAATTGTTATTGTGCCATATTGCCCAGTCCATATGGGTGTACAAGGCTTTATTTCATCTTTGTATCCCTGAACTGATCAGATGATTGTAAGTCAATCAGAATTTGGTAGACATTTGCTCAGCTTCAAACATGCATCACTATGATTATCCTAACCATTCTGACATATTGAAGTATGAGGATTAAAATATAGCGGAAGATAACATCTTATTAATCTCCATGGGATCATTTGAATAGCTCCTGTCATGGTGCCCCATACAGTTTCTCCTCTGCTTTCTTCACCTCATCTACTACTCCAAACACAATCACTGCAGCAAAACATCCCACAGAATAGTGCATTGTGCTGGATGATTTATGATAGTGTTGGTTGATGTGGCATAAATGAACACTTTTGTGACACTGAGATGTTTTCCACATAGACTCACACAGTAGCAGCCCTCAGCTGTGCCGAGTGCAGCTTTAAATGTTTAATGGAGAGTCAAGGGATGAGGGGCATCTTCTGTCTCTGTCTGCATAGTGTCTCATTCCCACCTGGCCTAGCTCCAGTGCTCACTGCAGCATTCTGACCCACTATGCTGCTGCATTGAGACCGGATACAAAGCCTCATTGGAAACTTTTTAGCTCCTCTGAAGTTAGTTAGTTAGTTGAATAGTTTGTGCAGCACAGGCTTCTGTTCACAAACTTGGCCGGAGTATTAAGGACCTCTGTAACTTGACTCTTATGCAGCTATATTATGTATTATATTCTATTTTTACTGTATATCTGTGTATAACTTTTGTACATTTATTTTTTGTTTCTACGAATAGCATAAAGGGAACTACAAACCTGAATTTCATTATACAAACGTGGCTTGTAAAATGATAATTACATTTCCTTTTATCCTTGTGTATTTAATTTTCTGGCCTGGTCTTCACAACCTTAGTGTGAGAGTAGCAGCCTGTGTCACGGTCAAAACCTCAGCAGTAGAGAGAAGCCCTGGCTGTCCTTCAATGGCTCTTTCACTGCTGCTTGGTGACAATGCATTTTTTCCATGCCATAAAGCAGATGCAGTATTATAGAAGCACAATGCTGGTCCCATCTGAAACTGTTTACCATGTGAAAGGCACACCGGGATCAGGATGCCTACCACTGTGTGGGGCTTTTTGACTTGCCACTCTATAATGAGTACACACTGGAAGGAAAAGGAGCAGGCAGCTTTAACTGGCATTGTGATCACTGCATAGAGAGCGGAAATGCAGTATAAAGTGCTGATCCTGGCTATTCTTCCAAGGCCGGGACTTTTTATACTTAGTAGAATACAGAGATTACTGTGACATCAAATGAGGTTGTCAGCAGTTACACCCACAACAGATAAATAAGCAGGAAACTTGCAGTTGAAGTGTTAGTCCACCTGAAAAAAGATTATTCTTCAAACGATTTAATGCTATGAAAATAATTTTCTCATGCCAGCAATTCCTGCTGACCTGAGTTCAGCTGCAGCTTGATACAGCTGTGGCAGGTGTCCTCTGGATGAGGACACTGATCTTTTAAGACCTCTTTCTCTGAAAGTCAACAAATCAAGAACTAAGAAGTGAAGTGAAAACAGCTTGACTACAGAGGCTTAACCGGCGGAACAGAAAAGCCCTGCAGTTAAATGATTAGCTTCCTTTGTGTGACTAGTACCTGTCTTCTCTTGTCTTGCTGTTTGTTGTCGGTGAGTTGAAGAGACTCTGCTTGTTCCAAGTTGTCTGCCCTCAGGGCTTGTTGTATGATGTAGTCCAACCCCCCGCCCTCCACCTCTTATAAAAACAAATAAAACAGTGTTGAACCAGCACTGCTGTTGGACTTACTGGTAGTCTGTCAGCAAGGCTCTTAGTCACTAATTGAGCACTCAAGCAAAGAGGGACCTTGAAAGGCCAGAGGTACCCGACCAGACAGACTGGTTGGTCAGTCACCCTTCACAGTCAGACTCTTCCCCACCTCAGACGTGGTCTCAGGCCCTAGAGGAGCTCCTGGAGACAGGCAGCACTCAGACCTCCTCCTGAAGCGCAGGTCCCCTTGGCCCCCCAGCACCACTCAGAGGGCCTATCCTTCCTGACAAGAACTCTCCGAGGTCTCCAGTCCTTAAATGGTCATCAGTCATGTCAAGGACACACATCTATCATGTCAAGAGCCTGAAGAAACAAGAGCAGCACCACACACAAAAGCCCAGACAGGGACACGTTTAAGTACATTAACCCAGCTCTAGTCCCAATTCAGAAGAAGAATGTCACTATGGGAAATAAGGAAGTAACTGTGGGTGGATAAACCAATTGTATAATTTGATTTCTGCCTGTGTGGTGGGCTGAAAGCACTGCAGTTGGGTGTAGCTGAACTCACTGAGAAAACAGTGCTGCTGTTTATAGTTAACGATGTTCGAGCAGAGCTTTGCATCCGCTTTTGTTCAGTAAAAACTATTTGTATTGTATTTTTTTCAGCCAAAGTAGCGGCTGGACAGCAATGTCAGTTTGTTTGGTGGTTGGTCAGCTGATAAGTCGTTCCACCACTTTGGTCCAGACTGAAATATATCTAAAACTATTGGAGATGGATTTCCATAAAGGTTTGTACAGAAATTCACGGTCCTCAGTGGATGAAGGCTTCTGACTTTGTGATCTTCTGACATTTCATGAGGTTGACACGTGAATGTGAGTGAAATGTCTTGACAAATATTGAATAAGTTGCCATAAAATGTGGTGCAAACATTCCTGATCCCCTCAGGATTAATTGTTATAGCTTTGGTGACAGCCTAACATTTAATTTAGTCCATTGTCAGATCAATTTGTCTGTTACTTTTATTATGACTTAATACCTTAAAGAATTATGCATTCCCATCAGCCTCAGCTGTACTTTGTGTTTTGGCAAATGGTGAACACGATTGTTCTTGCCAAACATTAGCATAAAAGCTGAAGTTAGAATTGAGCTTAAAACACTACTGGATACAGCCTCACAGAGCCATCTGTAGACTCTTATATTCTGTTGCCCAAAACATGTAACACAGTCGTGATTATTTTCAATTGACTTTCTAACAAGAAGAACCATGTTTTGAATTTGTGATTCCTTGCAGTACTTCAGTCAGTCTTAGAGCAAGGAAGCCAATTTGTGTCAGGCACTTTGTTGTTCATTCTATATGCTACACAGCATCTTGGACAACACTTTTTTGCATACCAATTTGCTATTTTTCTCTTCTATCTGTCTATAAAAAGACATGTGGTGTGGATAAGTAAGATGAAAAACGCTTGAAAGCATGCTGTCAATACATTCAGCTCACAACAAATCCCCTCCAGCTGATTTTTGAATTGAAAAAAGGGGATCTACTCACCCAAAAAAAACATTCGATCATTTTTCTTATTATCCCGCTGTCTATGCTGTCATCTAAGTTATTTCAGCAGTGAGCATCTGTCTCATTTTGTTATATCATTTCCCTGAAGAATACAAGGTGTCTTGTCACAACTGCAGCAATGTTAGTTTTGCTTATCAAGGATGAAGCAGGGGGAACACAGGCTAACACACATTCAGTGGAAGTTGTGAGAAATCCCTCTAGGTTGTGAATAACTGAGCATGTAGCTCAGATACCAGAGAAATTGTATCACTGAGAACACTCAGGACCGAACGCCTGTAAATGACAAGGCTGTTGTCTCCAGCAAATCAAGTAAAGGCTTTTTCTTGCAGCTTCTTATCGTTGCAGCCAGTGTTTCTGACGTGGTGCATTCAGGCAGAGCTTGTCTGTCAGCTTCGTTTTGTCACTAATTTATTCATTTAAGCAGTGGCAGCCACATTCAAAGACAATGGCACACAAGCTCGGAGTTGAATTAACCTCAATAATTATGCAGATTTGGGGAAAGAAAAGCCCAATTGTTACACACTCCGCAAAATTCTTGCCCCCTCCTGTGCTTGACATCCAAGTGAATAAATTACTAGACTCAAGAAAATATTCCAACTTCCCTCTTCAGGATCCACTTGGAATAATCGAGGGCTACATTATTTGTATAAGTATATTTAGATTGTAAGGTCAACCATTCTTGTGTATGTTTGCATTACTGGTAATTTTCACATAGTCCTCAGCCTAATGGTATCCATTGTGAGTGCATTATCCCATCCCAGTAGTGCAGGAGATCCATTTTCTCAAAACATTTTAAAGGAATCCACTTTAAGCGTTTCCAATAAAGACCTGGTTCAACGTGCTAATGGTGTATTTGATCAATACATGAGCTTTTTTTTTACTGTAAATATCAAAGTTGGTTGAACACATTTAAAGGAGAGCATTAGAATACATTAAGTGTTCAATTGAATCCAGAGACCATTTGAGCTGCAATAGGATGTTTATGGATGTTGGATTTTGATCTTGTATCTGGGCCTGGGTAATAAAACAATAGCACTTTGCAATGGACAAAGTGAAGGATTTGTGATCTGCAACTACACCGCTAGATGCCACTAAATCAATTTTATCAAAATAAAAATGCCATGTTTGCTGATTTCATCCCCTCAAATGTCAATTTTAAGCTTTTCTCTGTTTTATACTTATGTAAATTTACTATCAGCTGCACAAAACAAGTGAAAATGCGAGCTCTGGCCCGGATAAATTATGATTTGCATTAATATCATGAATTGATCATTAAAATAATTGTTAGTATTTGTAATACTCAAAGAGGACATATCAAAGATGCTTTAGTATCAACACATGGTCACATCTAATCACACAGGTAAGATATAATAAGGTACTGACTGACTATGGAAAAACAACAGTGACAAAAGCCCATTTGTATCCTGTACTCTAAAAACAATGGCAGCTGTAATTCAGCCTAATGTAGGAGATGAAAGCCTCTCTCCAGCAGTGTGCCTGGTACTCAACCTGTCTCAGATGAAATGTAATGATGGATCTCGAGAATAGGAAGCCCAGGCATGTTGTTTTTATTCTGATGTTTCTAAGAATAGGACAGCTTAAATCCAAAAAAGTCTCTTCGTTGTCAGTGTTTACAGAGCTCAAAATTGGTTTGTAACTGAAGTAATGTGTACTGTAATGATGCAGGATCAGTCAATGGGACACGTGTTAGCCTCTAACCACAGTTATGTCCTGCTTCTCTTATCATCATTGTGTGTTCCTACAGTTTGTGACCACTGCCTCCTCCAAATGCTATCAGTAACCTGTGTCAGCTGTGTGTGTGTTTTGTGTGTATCGGTGTATGTTTGGGGATATATATATGTGGCTGAATTATTGATGCAGTGTAAATCCAATCTGCCTCATGGCAGGTGCGACGTGTACTGTGTGTGTTTTTGTGTGTGTGTGAGACACTGTCAGAGAGGAGGAAGGAGCAGTGCTGTAATTAAAAGGCAGCATAGTCTGCAGTCCTGCCAACGCAGATTCAGCTATAGGTATACAGGCTAAGAGCTCGCTGCAATTTACATACACACATGACCATCATAGTTCACACACACATACACTGATGCTGCAGAGTATCTTTCCTCCCCACTCTTCCCTCCCTTCTCCTTCCTTCAGTCTCAGTTGAGCTGTACAGTTTGTTTTTCTTTTTCTTTTCTCCCCTGTCTCCCTCCTTCCCTCGCCCTCTGTCTCTCTGTCTCTCTTGCTCTTTGTACTCTTTTCTCTCTCACAAACTTCACAATGTGCCACACTCGAGCTGTGGCAGTCTGTTATTGTGCAGCATGCAGACAAGCTGCTAGGAACTGACCAGTGATATCATCCCATTGTCCCTGTGCTTTCTCCTGCACCAGAGAGCGTGGAGTCCGTGAAGAGAGGGGAGGGAAAGAGAGGTGGAAGGAAGAGAAAAAAGAGGCAGACAGTGACGGAGGGATGGAAAACTGTGTGGTCTTCCTCCACTGAGCCAGTTAGAAACACCAACCTCTGCAAAGGCACTTTTCTTTTGGGGTCAAACCACATAGAAAGCCACACAGTAATCATTACGTAATCCTTGTGTAAATTCTCAGATAGTGGTCAGAGATTATATTTACCATTATTTGACAAAAAATATGCGTATTCGCATTCTTTCCAAGGTGATTTACAAAGTTTCCTGATGAACTTGTTGTTAAAAGTAGCTAACTGCTGCTAACGGTAATGTTAGCTGACTCAGCCCCGGGGGGCCAGGAGCCGAGCCTAGCAAAAAAAACACCTCTATACTGTATTCCCTGTGGTCAAACTGCCCTCTATCGGCATCAGATACTGTGCTTTTCACTGGCTGGTATTTTTCTGTTTCTGCTTAAAACAGAATTTATCTTATGGACCGTTATACCTCAGTTTTTTTTTACCCAGCCTTTATTTGTTTGTCCTGGTCATCCACCCGGCTGTTATTTGAGAATTTACAGAACACACACACTGACACACTCACACAGAGGATTCATGTTTCAGTGATGTACTTGTATGCCAAACAGACACACAACCTCACACTTGCAGATATACAAACACAAACATTTACAGATTCATGTCGCAGGGATGTCCACACTCTTCTTCCTTCCCATAAACACTCACATATTGTGTATATATTGTGCAGTCCACACACACACATAACAAGCCAACATCTCCACTGGCCTTCACTTCTGCTCCTCTCATTTGTGCCTTCCTGTGGCAATTGACATACCTTCCTTCTCTCCTATATATCACATCTCCCTGTCTCCTTTCTTCTGCATTTTTATCTCAGCACCTGCAGCAACAGTGTGTGTGTGTGTGTGTGTGAGTGTGTGAGTGCATGCATCAGTCTGCTGTAGACAGGCTGATTAAACCCTTCAGCGTTGTCTCCTTCACCACTGGCTCAGAACACCTCAACATAATGCCACGTCACTGACACTCCCACCCTGCCATCTGTGGCTTGTTTTCCCGAGATATTTTGTGTTTTTTAGATGAATATCTCAGTATTTGTATTGAAGGAGTGAACAGAAGTTGTTCTTGTTACTCAGCTTTTGTTTTTGTGCTTTTGACCCATTGAGCGCAACATGGATTTCACATCAGAGCACGAGTAGGAGGCGAAAGATCAGATTTGTCAATTTTTGGACTCACTAAAAAGCCCATAGTTTTCATTCTGTGCATTTAAAAAAAGCAAAGTGCTAAACATGAAGCATTTGCTGTGATGCAGGTGTTTCAAGGTGTTTCTCATGGCATTTGCTTTGCTGTCTGTTTTTATCTCAGTACAGACATGTAGTTGTGCTTTTGGGGTGCTTTTATTCCGCCTGTGGAAAGCAGAGTCTTTATTACCTTTCTTTGCTTTCAGTTTGTCAGTTAACGGCAGGTTGGTATACTATTGCAATTCCAAGGCCGAAGGATAAACATACAGCACATGCTCTGTATGTTTATCCATACCTACTGGTCTAAACTCCTATGGATGTCCAAGCTCCTCACCGGATCCGTAAGCTTGAGCCTCAGGATGAATTGGAATTACGCTGGTAATCCCCCTTTTTTTTTATCTATCTAGTGCATTATTATTATTATTATTATTATTATTTATGACTAGATACCTGCCTACCCTAAAATTCACATTCACTGACATTCCCATCAGCCTCAGCTGTCCTTTGTGTTTAGAAAAAATGAGCAAATATTAGCTTGCTGACACCCTAAACTAAGATGAACATTGTACCTGCTAAATACCAACATGCTAGCATTATGATTGTGAGTATGTTAGTTTAGCTCAGCTATGGCTGTTGACGCTCTGAATACCTGACAGCACTGAACGGTCACTTCTCTTGACAGTGTTTCTGAGGATACTATATGTGTTTGTGGTCTCAGGAGGCTCGGGTTGTGCTGAGGAGACAGGTGGTGTGAGAGCTGGACACACAGCGAGGGTGAGGATGAAGAAGAGGAGAAGGAGAGAAGAAGAGGAATCTAATTTCCCTCCTGCTGCCACAAACATGCACTTCAAAGATGGCTTCAGGAGACACCAGGGCCCCTCATCTGTTCGCTAATGAAACTAATGAAAACAAATGCACATCAGAAATGACAGTCGAACAACAAACCGGTTAATGCTTTAGCTCTGTGTTAAATGTCGTCCGTTCAACACCAGTGCTGGTGTGTAATGCATCAGTGGGGCAGGTTGTTTGTGCTTATGGCTGCAGTGTTACCAACAGTAATGAACAGCCTGGATGATGCACACCACGCCGAATCGATCGCACACTCTCACACAGACGGCGGATGGAAATTGGTCTTGGTGGGGAAGCAAAGGAGGTGCACACATGCCTGCACCTTCTGTGGACACATATGGATGCAGGGATCAGCACACATGTACATACTGAGCAAGAGGGTGTGTGTCCGTGTGTGTGTGTGTGTGTGTGTAGAGCAGTGTGTGTTTATTGACTCCTGTGGATGCTCACTGCTCACTGGACCGAGGATGATCTTCTTATTGGTGACAGTATGGAGCATATAGAGGAGGGGACCTGCTTGGTGGGCCTTTCTTTTTCTGTGCTGCATAAAACTCTTGGATCTCTTCCACCTCCCCTCATGTCCTCAGCTGGTGCTCTCTGCAGTTGGAGGCAAGCCCCGTATACACAGTGTATCAAACCAGGCTGTAGTGCTTCCTCCCCGCTTCATTACCACATGAATATTGCCATACTGTATGGCTATTGTTGGCAAGTCACTCAAAGTCATTGGCTCGTACATGGTGAGCTAACAATAGCTAAGAGAGAAGCAGTCATGGTGGTGCATATCCTTAAAGCGATTGTTTTTTATTAGTTATGATCAATCATCAAGTAAATTGTTGAAATCTGTAAACACGACAACATTGATGGTCATATGATCAGACAGGTCGTAAACACGCCATCCGTTTAGCCAGATTAGCTACTTATCACTTCATAGTTAAAACTCAAAATGAGCAAACTAGAAAATACCAGGAATAAACCTTCAGCGAAGCTGTGCAACTTAACAAACAAGAGAACAACAGACAACACAAACAAACCTAAAGAGACCTCTGGGAACAGCACAAACACAAACAATGCACATAACGAGTATGTGGGATTGCCAAGCTTTAAAGGAAAACTATGGTTTATTACAATGTGGGTTTTATTTTTGTAACTCTGGCCATTTGTTTTTATTAGGCTGTGATCACATTGTATTCACCACTGAGATCTGGGAACACAGCAAACAGCCAAAACAACTATCAAGAGTGATCCAGGATTTTAGGATCGTTTTCTCACTAGCTCAAGTTTTGGTTATAAATTTAAGTTTGTTTTTGCTTACAGACAAGTTTCTCTAGCCTGAGGGTTTCTTTAAAAACCTGTATGATCGATTGTTTTCGTGTCTTGTCTGACTTATATGCAATTTTGCTGCATTCCCAGATCTTAACTTGCAGAGCACGGTGTTAGTCTTAATGACAGGAGTGGTGGCTTCAAAAATACCCAGATTGAAATAAAACAGAATCATCCCTTAATAAAAGAATTGATGCTGTAAACGGTAAGGGTAAAGAGAAAAAGAAAAATAGAGAGGCAAGCACTGCTCTGGCTTCTTTTAAGTTGGACTATTGTGTGTTTCGAATTGTGTCGGTACGGGTCTTTCATTTAAAGAGAAATACGATATGCGACACTTAAGGTCCTTAACCTCAGGATCGGTCTGCTGCCTGTGTGTGGTAAATCTCTCCTATTCTACACTTTCTTTGTTTTTTTTACTGCGCTCTCTCTGCCTCTCTCTCTCCCTCTGTCCTTTTCTTTTTCTCTCCATCATCCTCTCTGTTGTCTGTGAGCATGTTAACACTCCAGCCCTGTCAGTGAGCCTCATGGCACCATGGAAACCAGTCACACCATTCTTTACCAGTGTGTCTTTGTGCATGTATGTGTGTTTGTAGTAAAGACGGCCTGCGTGTGTGTGTGTGTGTGTGTCTTGATGGGCGGGACTGGGGTCTTGTTTAGTTTCAAAAAGCTGAGGAGAGGTCGCCGCCGTCCTGTTGGGCCTCTTGCTGTAATTCATGTAAATTCCCTCAAGATCCCAGTTGCTTTGTTTTCCTCATTGTCCCCTGAGCTGAGTCAGATGCCTGTATCATCAATGCAGCTTGATGCAAAATTATTTTTCTTTCTTACATGTGAAATTACTTCAGCTAGCTCCTTTGATAGTTAGCCAGATACCTCAAGTTATCATGATAGCCTTGCTATGTGATACCTCCGACACCAGGCTGTTATTGTGTTCTAATGAGTTGAACCAGAGTTAACAAGGCTGAAACTGACACAGACATGGATGAGGACAAACTGAAGCGATTGCCAGAGGACAGTGCTGTTCTCTCTTATCACATTACTGTCATGGTCTATTACCTGTTAGAGAACAACATTTAAACAATTACTGATTTTATATGCCCGGAAAGTGTGTTTGGAGCACTCAAACAAACAAGCGTTGAAAATGACTTGTAGGAATGTGCTGGGAGCAAGGGTAAGAAGACTAAATCATCCATGCTAGTCTTTTCATTCTAACTCTGAAGTGCCCCCACCCCCTCCCCCCCTGATAGCCTTGTGAACCCAGCCCCTTATTCTCTCCTGAGGCCAATCATATTTCACCCCATTCACATTTATGAATAGAAAAAACCCGAAATGAGTCCTCGCCACGAGCACCCACTGATTGACAAATGCACACTCTCGAACACATACACACATGCAGATAGCGTGCAGTTCTTGTTAGGATGGTGTGGTCTAGACCGCAGCATGAACTTTGTTCTATTAAAAGTTGCTATTGAAATATGCAGTTGCCATTGAATTATTATTATTCTATTGGTGTCGTGACAAAGAGCAGGGAGGGCGCCGGTCCTATCTCAGTGTGAGTCTGAAGGAGCAATGGGCCGGCGGGGATCGCCCAGTGTCTCTGCTCAACGGAGTCAGTGTGCAGAAATAATGCCCATTAGACTTGGTCAATCACGCCCCT
>NW_023339762.1:12073082-12094136 GCF_004916995.1 Morone saxatilis | reverse complement strand
GCTCAATGAAATATGGCCTTTTCAGTCATTTCATACCATAATCCATACACCTCGCTGCTATCCATCATCTCTCTGAAAGATGTCTGCCACTATGAATGCTTTTATTTATGATACATTTTTGAAATTAATGGCTTCTCACACGGTGACGTTAGATGCTGAGAAAGCTTAACATGCTGAGTTATGTTTACACAAAAACAACTGAAGCAGTTCATTAGTAAATTAAGGTAGAACTCCAGCGCAGAGGTTTCAGATCTCTTGACCACCAATGAAGCTCTGGCTGTCTGTGGGCTGATGGTTTCATCATGGTAAGTGGGTGGAAATTATATACTTGCAATAGCATGCAACAATGACCATGTTGTGAAGCCATTGAGCTTGTCCCACTGGTGCAGACAGAATTCATATGCCTTTGTAGGATTATTAAGTGGCTATTCCCAAACCTGCGAGGAGCACTTGTGGACAAAAGTGAGCAGTGGTTTAAGATCTTTTACTTAAAGTGGCCCTGTGGAGTTTTCTTGTAAACAAATAAAAGTATGCTTACATTCACTAGGCACAAAAAGACACAGTGTTAATCCTTGAGTTAAGTCCCTCATAAAACATTCGCAAAGACGAGTATTTTAAATCCAGCATTGTTCACATGCATGTTAACTTGATTGCAGTGTTATTCTTCTCTGCTTTTACTGGCACATTGCAGCATATCTTGGGGTGTGACCACCAGAGGTAGATCAGTGGAATAGCATGAAACCATTGGCATAAATGTGTATTGTCTCACTGTGTGCATGTGCATATACCAGTTAAATATAATAGGGACCCACTCATAGGAAAAACTGCTCCATAGGGCTACTAAAGGTCAACAACTCCACAGGGAACATTTGAGTAAAAATACCAATGCAACAATGCAAAAATGCTCCAGTGCAAGTAAAAGTCCTGCATATCAGTAAAATGCACTAGTACTGGTCCTTTAGTGAAATGTCCCACTATGACTGATCACTACTGCTTATGCTGCATCAACGTGCACTCAAGTGAAGTACCTCAGAACTGAAAAGACTGTACAGTACATGACTAAATGTGTTTAGTTACATTCCACCACTGCAACCCAGAGAGAAAAAAAGGGTGAAAAAAAAATGCTTTTTTGGATACTGGAGTCTAAATCATTGTTCACTTTGATGGACAATGTGCTTTGAGGCTGATTATGTTACATTTTCTGTTCTTTTGTAGTGAGAGGAGCATTATTTAGGGCTGGGCCCAGAGAATAGTGACTCTTTCAAAGGGATAGCTCCTACCATTGTTGCCCTCTGCAACCATAGTGAACGGACGTCAAAAGACCTTTCTCACATCTATTCTTTTAAAATGGGTTGCAATAATACCGGTGAGGAGTCGGCAATAAATAAGCTTCCCCTCACTGAGTCAACTAGATTAGATTGCATGGGGGACATCTGTTGAGTGTAGGTGAGCACTTTCTCTGGCTTCTCACTGTATGGGAAAGGAAGTCCTTAGGATGCGCCTTGAGGCTTTTTTCTTTTATTCACGTTGCTTTGCTGGTTTTACTCCACCTCCACCCTCTATTGAACATCTAGAAAGCTGCTGTGACTTGTGCACAATCAGTGCAGCTGACAGTTATTTTAGTGTAGACTGGGTGCCAATTTAATTTAACATGCAATTATAGTGTCAATTTATGCTTTCATGCTCTGCCAAATTCATATCGCAGGATGTCATGCTCTGTCATGTCCTCATGCTGCTGACAGTTGCATCTGATACAAAACAAAAAAAACTTGTTGAATATTTAATGCTCTTGTACAAATGTGCTTTAAAAAACCCACCCAGTAACTTTGTGGATTCTGCTAGCTGTTCATGTGATACCAGGAAATGTTTAACCCCTTTTGTGGAGAGACAAAAGGTTGTTTTAATCCTACTGTGAGAGGGGAGGGAGGGTCAGTGGAGGGACGTGGGAGGAGGGGAGGGAGGGGAGGGAGGGTTTGTGGGTGTGTTGATGGGTGGGGGTGATTTTGTGAGGGAATCAGCTCGTCTCTCTTTACTGTCAGTCAGTCACAGCAGACTCATCGAGGAATACACAGCCGCTGGGATTATGACAGCTGAATTATGCTCTCACACAACGGATGCACACACTGAGGGGATTTATTGACACATACAGAGATAAAGGTGACGTATTCTCTTTGTTGTTAATGAGTATTTTATGCTATACAGTCACCTGTTGTGTAGAAAGTAAAGCTTGTGGTGCTCCTTCTGATCTGCAGGTGATAGTCCACAGTCCAACCTCTTGGATGATTTTACTACTGAGACAATGAATTGATTATTAGATGATTCAAAACATTTTTAATAATCAAGTAATCGTTGAAGTTATTTATCAAGCAAAATACTAAATATTTAATGCTGCAAGCCTCTAAAACGTGAGTAATCACTGCTGTTCTTTTTTTTTAGATTATTATAAATTAAATATTTTGGGGATTGGGATTGTTGGTCATACAAAACAAGACATTTGATAATGTTACCTTGAGCTTTTAGGACTTTGTCACTAATTTCTAATTTAGTCAGCAACTATTTAAGGATAACTGATGTCTGTTTTTCAAGCAAAAATCCCAAATATTCCCTAGTTTACGCTTCTCAATTGTGAAGCTTTGCTGCTTTTCTTTGTCTTATGTGATTCATAGACTGTTGGGCAAAACAGGACATCTGAAGATGTTTATTTGGACATTTTTCACTATTTTATATTCTATACACCAAACAATTCATCGATTAATCAATAATCTGCAGTTTGATCAATAAGGAATATAATCATCAGTTGCAGCCCCATGTACCTATTAAAACAGAAAATCCACTTTGTTTTGTCTTCTAACTGTGTCCTGTGACGTATTGACAGGTGAGGATGTGAGGATATTTCTTGCAGTTTGGTAGAATTTCCGGTACACACTTGCACACACTCTGCAGTGAGACATCCATTAGAGATTGTTTCCTCTGACAATCAGCTATATTATCAACATTTTAATGGATACTTTGCACTTTTCCAGCACTTGCACGTCAACATATCATCTTTATTCTGCCGTTTATTCTTCTGATTCTCAGCTTGTCTTCAATATCACGGAATAAAAGCACATCTCTGTGTCTGCGAGCCCTGTCCACTAATGTAAATTTATCATAGGGGAAGAGTGTGTTCCAGCTCTAATTATTTCCCCCCTCTTTGGCGGTAATGATGCTTCATCGGGAGAGCAGTATCGTCTACAGCCACACTGTGCCTCTCATTAGGCAAGAGTCTGAAATTAAACCCACAGGCCGATTCGCCGGTGCTGAGCCCCTTTCCTCTGTCTGTCAAAATAACACAGCCGGGAGGAGAAAATCACAGACTCTCATTACAGAAACGTGTGACACCTCACTACCTGGCATTATCTGCGGTGAGCTTGTTCAATCTGTCAACATCTCACTTTACTGGACACTCATGCATGTGTCACATTTTGCATGACGTGTGAAATAGAAACATGTCTTCAGAGGGATTTTTTTTTCCTCTTTATAAAAACAAATGTTTTAAGACTCCATTAGATCTCTGGTTAAGCGGTTCTGATATTAAGGCAGCAGTACAGTAAAGTGTGTAACATTAAGGAGGATCCACTGGCAGAAATGTAATATAATATTCAGGTATGTTTGCGTGTGTATAATGATTTGACAATAAAAGTTTTCTTTAACTTAAAATTAGCAGTTTTTTTCTACAGAGGGAGCAGGTCCTCTTGTACAATGTCCGCCATGTTGAACCACCATGTTTCTACAGTAGCTCAGAGCAGACAAACAAAGCACTCGCTCTAGATAGGACCTTTTGCATTTTTCTCGAATTTTGCAGCAACCGTAGTTTCTCCTACCTTCATCTATGTGTTAAGTTAGTATATTCACGTTCCTAAATACTAAATATGTTATATATCAGAATGTATATTGATAGATATTTGTAACAATTAAGCCAAGATTAATTGTTTATGATGTAACTCTATTTTTTGCCACTGACATGTTATGGTAGCATACAGTGGATTTATTGGACCTTTTTTAGCTGAAAACTTTTGACTGCTGCTGGAAATGACTGATTTGGTGAGAGTGAACCAATATAGAGAAGCTGTGGGCTATAAAACCAAAACAATTAGTTTATAGACACTAAAAACTCTCTGTGGACCTGAGAGGAACTGCAATATCAGCTGCTAATTCTCTGTGGATTATCACTATGAGCGGCAACTTGTTGTAAAATGTTGTTGTAGTCGTCTGATATGTCTGTCTCATGGCACGAGAGTGCTCCCTGATGTATTGAGGGCACCGTGTGTATCTTGCTGTGAGGTGTTTTGTTGTCCTGATCACTGCCCACTGTCGGCATCCGATCTCGGGCTATTTTCAGTCTCGGCTCTCCGTCCGTATTCTTATCACCATGGCAGCCGGTTGGACTGAGCTCAGCTCGGCATTGTGTTGTCTAAGGGCAGAGGTGGGGTGGCTGGATGGCTGACTCGATGTCATAGGGGGAGGCCGCTTTTGATGGGATCAGCCTTCAGCTCATTCAAACAGGATGTGGAAAGGTCATTTTGTTGTTGTGTTTTATTCATAGATCTCAGCTGTAATCAGCTGTTTCATTGCTATCTAGCAAATGCACAGTGTGGCAGAAATGATGAGCTTGGTAAGGTTGTACTGTAAGAGCTCAACAAGATGATAGCTGAACTGTAGTTCTGTGGTTTGGTGTGGTGTCAGCAGCACAGGTGTCAGCAATAATACAATGTGATACTGTGAGTGAATAGCATGTATGTCAGTGCTTTTTAAAATCTGGGTCAGGATCCTTTCAAATTCAGGGCTGTGGGAAGACCAGATTTTCTGGTATAATATTCTGTAAGAAGTAATATGTTATTGACTACGCTATGGTGTTAAGGCTCTCTAAAGCTATGAATTGTACAAAAGGTTGAAGTAAATAAGTTAGATTTGGATGGAATGGCATGAAAAAAACACCTCAGGTGTTTTTAGATAAGCTTACAGTGTACAGATGCTGCAGAATCGACTGTTGTTCAATAAAACAAAATGATGATCTTGAGAGGAAACAACAACTGTTATTGGTGTGAAACCGAATTAATATAAACCTATAGTTCACAATTGTATCTGTGTGGCAGTGCAGAAAGCAGTGTTCATATTTAACCGTATGGCTGCTCTCAATGGGGCTTCCACATTCTTATTTGGAGCTGCAGACTGAAGTCGATAAGCCTTTGCTAGAAGTAAATTGGATTGGGTTCTTCAATCATTTTGCCCATCGATTCCAGTAGGTGTGTCTGTGTTCATTGTGACAGTGTTTGAGGAGAGGAGAGGATTGGGAATGAAACAATGGAGGGAAGGACAGAATAGGAAGCTAGAAAAGAGATTAAATATAATGTAAGGAGATTATTAGAGAAGAGGAAAGGATAAAAAGGACAGGATAGGTTAGGACAGGACATCTGAGCCTTTTCTGGCCTGTGAGCCCATGTTAAGATCCCACATCATCACAGCGAGGAGTTGTCTTAAAGTGTCATATAATTTGAAGTATGATATGTACTTTGGTTTTTAAAACCTGGCTTATGTTTTATACGTTTTTATTGAAAAATATGTCAAGACAGGAATTATTATTTGTATAAAACAATCTTTATTGTTATTGTAAAAAATATGTCAAGAAGAACATCCATATTATAATCTCCCATGACGTCTGCTGGGGGTTACTTTATTGTGAGGCTTAAAAATGTGATGAAAGAATGAAGGAGATTTACGGAGAGGAGGGGATAGTGTAAAAAAAGAAAAGATGACATAATAGGGGAGAAAGGAAAAGGACAGGATAGAAAAGAAGACACCTAAGCTTTTTCTGGCCCTTGACTCCATGACATGGGTAATGGAGAAATTATGATTAATCTCAAAAACATCAACAAACATCTGTATATGAGTCTTAGAAAGCTAAAAACGCCAGTCTGCATATTATGTGACTCCACATGGTCTCCTGACCTCAAACACTCCTGAGATAGAAGGAGAAAAGTGGATCAGTTTTGGTGATTTATAAAGCAGGCGATAACAGAGGAGGGGTGAGGGGAGGAAAGGAAAATTAAGACAGTACCGAGCAGAGGAGAAGAGGAGACAAGGTGAGATGGACGAGGACAGGAGCGAGGACAACAGTAGAAGGGAAAGGAGTAGTAAAGAGAAGAAGAGATCAGAGAGCTGAGACAAGAGGAGAGACGAGGGGAGGAGATGTGTCTCTCCTCCAACTCTCAGCCACAGGCTTTTGTGTCTATCAGTTTGGATTACACACTCCTGCCTCTGAAAATCCATGTTCACACTTTGGTTTACACCACTTGGATGTTTGCTTTCTTTTCACCACCAAAACTTGTCACAGTTTGAAGTGTTTTAAGTGCATTTCCAAAGAGTCAACACATTCATGGATGATGCATCAAAAGGAAAAGTGTTTGATGAGAAGGAGAGATTTCGTGTAGGAACATCCTGGTGTGTAATCTGTAGTGTGACTGTGACAGAGCAGGAGACTTCCAATGTGAAAGGATTTTAGCAGATTATTAAAAAACCAAACATAGAGTAGTAGGCAAACTGTGAAGTCAAATTAATGTACTTGCTTTGGAAAATTTGCATATTATAGCTGCGCAAAACTTCTTCCCCAGAAACCTTATTAAGAAAAATGGGATTTTACTTTCCTTTCCACGAAGGGTCAAGAGAAAAATCTAAATCACGAGAGCTCAAATTTGTTATTCTCTTCCATTTTTGTTCAACCAGATTGAAGAAAACCACAGCAGAAGAAGAAGAAGACAACTGGCCAGGAAAGCAGAGGAGAGAGGGGATTCAGATTTTTTCTGGTAAGTTTGAAACATTTCTGTCAGACTTCCTCTCCATTTTTTTTCTCGTCACACGATCTTCACCAACATAATTTTCCAAAACAGTGTGAACTTCCGGCTTTTCAGAATCAAACATTCTTGTTCTTCTCGAAGGCATTTCCCCTCCCGAAGGATGTGAACACACACAAACGTCAGTCTGTTTTCCCTGCCTGGCAAGTGTCTCCAGTCCAAATATCTTCATCTATGATACTGCCAGGGTGTGAATGTATTAATATTACCACTTTCTGTAGAGCTCCTAAGTCCCTGAACGACTACCCGACCTTTCCACCGCTATGACTCTTTTCTCTTTCGGTCTCAGTTGTGATGCCTACTCTTTTATTCTCGCTGCGAGGCAAAGGTCGCTGCTTGCTTGACTGGCATTTGTCCACTGGCAAAGTGTGTTTTTGTGTCGGCATCCATTTTGGCAGCGAGGGTTTGGCAACAAACACAAAAAAACAACAGTGTGTGTCTAGTGTCCAACTGTCCGTTTGATGCATGTGGTTGTCAAGGTAACACACACTCTCATCCTCGCCCACTGCTGTGACAGTGGGCGTCAATACTTAGAAATCACAAAATAGCACTTAGAGCCTAAATTGTGCCTAGTGCTTCTCTCTTATTGACACATAATGTGTCGTAATGGAGCACGCAGAGGTAGAAAAGTTCCCTAATGGCAGTTGCACAATTAAGAGCTAAAGTAGCTCCCTTAAGCACGAGGTCTCAGTGTGCATTAGAGCCCAGAGAATTGACTCACACAAGGGGTTTTTAAAATAATGACCTGAGTAACCTTTGGCTGATCCCCTCATTCGGCAGGGCTGAAATTGTGTCTGTGATTCAGCGGGGAGTTGATCTAATGCTCTGTGAGCGTGAGGTGACACGGTGTGATGTGTGTCCACTGCCCAGTTGAGTGTGAAGAAAGGATCCCACCTCGGCCCTCGCAGCACACCGAGCCGGGTGGGGACGCTGCACTCACAGCTGAGTGGAGAGTTAAGGGACTCTGACGGCTCTGAGCTCATCCGCCTCTGCTGTTGGTGCTACGCTTGTTTTTTTTTTTGGCAATGGGTGGTCTCTCTCTCTCTCTCTTCTTATCCATTTATGTGCCTATTTCAATCGTTCGCTTTGGCTCTGCCTATCTGTCAGTCTGACCGTCTTTGAATCTCATTCATTCTGTCCATACCTCCCCTGTTACCTTGCTGCGGCAGCCGGTTGTTGTTGTTGTTGTTGTTGTGAAGGTGTGCTGCAGGCCAGAGAGGCTGAGTCCACAGTTTTCAATGGCCGAATCATAGGGCCACACTTACTGTAGGAGCTGCAGACTGAATTTGTTGTTTGAAACACAGTGAAGCGTGAAGCATCCATTGTGAGCGGTAGCATTCAGGTCCCAGGCCATTCAATAGAAGGCCACAGAGGTTTCTGTTTACCACCATAGTGCTGTCTTTCACCGGTTTCTCTCATGTGGCTGTCAGGGAGTGTTGTTAGTATTATTGTTTGTGTTTGTGTGTTTTAATGCCAATTGGGGGAGCGCTTTGAGTTATGATATTAACTCTACATGTGTCGAGTTTTAACTGTAAATCTCTCTGTCTTCTCTCTTTTCATACACAGTGTAGTCAGAAAGAATTTGAGAATTGATGCATTTGCCATTTGACTCTACTTGATTTGAAATTACAATATAGTGCTGAGTCTTAGTTTTAAGGGCATTTAATGATGTTCACACCTCTTTTGAATTTAACAGTAGGATGCTTAGCAGTTGTTTGGAGCCCTAATTATATCAGAATGTTGCAACATGTCTAAAAAGGAACCAAGCACTTTTATGGCCAAACTACTGTCCAGAACAGTCGCTTAAAGAGCCAACTCATCATGTGTTTCACTTGCTGAAGACCAGACTGAAGGCAAAAAGCCCCCGAAACAAGCGACAAGTGCAGATGGCTGCAGTACAGGCTTGGAAATACCAGGGAAGAGTGCCAACCATCTACTGATGTCTGTGAATCCTAGAATCCTGCCAGTAATTTGATTTTCAACCAAATTTTAAATATGATGAGGTATTTTTAAGAAAAAACAATCCAGGATATGGCCTGACCATGAGGCCAGCTCAGTCTAGCTGGGCATCTTTGATGCATGTCAGTCCCCTTATCTCTGCCCCTCATCACTAATAATGATAACAATGTGCTCACCAAAGCAAATGCTGAGATTCAGGATCAGGCCAACATTTCTGCAGAGTAGGTCAGTGTTTACAACGGACTGTCAATGTGCAATTTTTAACATTTGTTTTCTCTCAAATACGTTTTTCTAAACTGTGGGTTTTTTAAACCTTCATGGTCATCTGACTACTCATGTTTCTGATACTGTCTGACTTGTCTTGAGCATTTTCCCAGATCTCCTTTGTATTCTCTGCTGGTACAGCACAATGTTGAAATGTAGGAAGCCAGAATTCTTCTCTTAATTATCAATTACGTTTTGTCCCCCGAAATTGGGAAGCTACATCTAAAAATTATACTGTAATTCCAATACAGTCGATGGGATGTGGATGAAAATACCTTCAAATTAAAGCTTAACCTCATACTCATTGTCAAATTTCTGTTGTGTTGGAGCCAAACAAATATCCCTCTGTCTTAATACTTTCTGACTGCACTGTACAGAATAAACTACTTCTACAATGTAGTTAGCTACAGACTGGACCGTGACCCACTGACTCTCACAAATAACCTCCTTTCCGTAAATACTACTGTACACGAACAAGTTGAAGCAGTGGCTTTCTCGCACGTGGTTAGAAAGCAGTGATATTACGCGGCAGCAGTTCTGAGATCAGAGAAGCTGCAGATGAGTAGAAGGATCCACGCATGCACAGAGGGCCCCGTGGGCTGCTCCCAGCACACGTCGTTTCAGATGAACGCATCTAGATATTTCTTAGGTGTCTCTTTGATACGAGCCTGACAATTCTCTGACGGTTCTCTGTGTCAACACTCCTGTCTGTGCATGTTATATTTAAGAGCTACTGTGTGTAAGAGGGTGTGTGTGTAGATGTGACTGAGTGGATAGTTTGTGTGGGTTTTGTCAGTGTCTGTATGTGAAGCAGAGACAGGGAGGTGCAGGGAGACACAGCTAAAGTGTCAGAAAGAAGGACATGAATAAACAAATAGATGAATAGATGGATACAAAGATGGGAGAGAAAGAGGCTGAGTGATGTGAAAATGGTTGGTGAGGCCCCTCTTGAGGGGCTTCTGCTCCCCTCCATCTTCCAGGGTTGTGGAGAAAGTCGACTTCATGCACAACTGAGTCACAAACTGCTCAGCAGCAGACAGCCTGGAGAGTCAGGGGAGACACTGTTCTATATCTGGCTCTGCACCTCCATTTTTATTTTATTGTTTTTTTCTTTCTTTCACCTGCACAACCTTCCTCTAGGCCTTGATCTACCTTCATGACTCCCTGTGCAATTATCTGGTCCAGCCTAGAAGATTTTTCCTTATTGACACTGCTTAATGCATGTTTATTCATACCCCTATATTTGTTTGTTAGTTAATTCATCTACCATTAAATATAACAATTTATTTTTGTATCCAACAGTTTGCAATGCAGTCTGTTTATTTCAGCAAACTGTAATTCTGTGACAATTCCTTGGGGAAATATGCTGTTGGCTTATTGGAAGCCTCTCTGTCCAATGAATAGTACCAGCACATATCTCCCTGCTTAACCTTGTAAACTTGTTTTTACATTTAGGTTTTTGTACAGAGTCAACAATCAAAAGCATAAGATGGCATAAGACCTGAAGCAGTGGGAAACAGCTAACAAAGTTAACAACTGGTAACAACTGGTAACAAAGTTAAGGTAACATAGTACTCCTGTGCCAGCACCTCTCTAGTTCTGTAATTAACATGTTACATCTCGTTTGTGTGGTATATCAGTTACATGCTGGAGCTATTTCTCAGAGAGCCAGGCTAGCTGAGAAAGGCATAAAGCATATTTTCCTGAATGCGACAGAGTTATCCACTTCTTGTTTCTAATACATTGTTGCTGACTTTGGATTTTCACAAGGAACTGTATTTCTCACTTGAGCGAAAAGAAAAAAAGGTTTTCAGACAAAATACTTGACTGGCCTGAGAGAACCAAAGAAAAGCAGGAAGTCTACTCTCCTTTAGTGTTTTCATTATTTATTTGGACAGAGAGATAGTAGAGAAAATAGACGCAGGTTATAGTTGGCCCTAGATAGTTCCATATTCTGTCCAGTTAGCTCCCTTAATGTTATTTTTTTATCACACCATAACTGTCCATAACAACATTTCTATCTTAAAATACAGAATTATTGTCTCTGCATGATTAAAAATCTTTTTGTTTAACCTTTTTTACTAACTCTGAATCCTTCTTCACACTGTGTATGATACCAGACGTCTATTTAGTCTGATTCCGAGTATCGCCGTACCTTCAGGACAGAGAAGCTTGTGCTCACGTCGTCATCATAAGCTGGTGGGATCTATCTGTTTGGAGGGGCCTCTAAGAAACCAAATGATTTATGTGGCTGTTAGGCATGGGTCCTGGTCCAAGGCCAACTCTATCTGCTCATCAATATAAACAGCCTGCTCCCCGGGTGTTGTGGTGGAATACAAATGGCTGAATTTAGATGTAACCCCTCGCTCACCTGCATCTCAACCAATTCTAATGAGAAATCTCTCTCTGTAGAAAGAAAGAGAGTAAAGGAATGGGATAAACATGAAATGTGGGAGCACACCGCAATAGCAAGCTCAGACTTTGGATTTCTATCGCTTGGTGGATTACATCGAGCCTCTGTCTACCAATTTTTTATTTCTTTATGTTTATACATTTAAATTCCACACTATTGAATGTTAAATTATGTTTATATATAAATGAAAAAAATAGTTGAATCCAGTATAAAATCCAAAATTAATCTTGAATCTTTTCAACTTCCACGCTAAAAATCTTCACCACATATGTCAGCATTAATACAGACACATTTCCAACAATACCCAGCCCTGATCATGAATGATTGTAACAGGGAGTATACCTGTGTATTGTTTATGCTTCATGTAGGTGACCATAAAAATGCATTTATTCATTCTTCGTGTGTAGACAGCGGAGGGTGAGACCATTGGCTGTTACAGCAGTAATTCATTCATCTGTCATGTCTGACCCCGGGGGCACAAACACTTCGAAACACTCCCGGTGTCCTTCCCCGTAGGTGAATCACATACCTTGTCCAGTCGTGGTGCTCGACCTCCCAGTGCTGACCTTTTATATACTATACCTGCACTGAGCGTTAGACGCAGTCAGAAAAAACTCCACCAAAGCTTCAAACCGCCATTATCCAACACTCAGCAGACACTTCTCTTACATTAGCAACCGGTCTCATGCCATCAAACACAGACACAGGACAGAGGCTGTTAGCGGAAGCCGGGCGGACTGTTAGTGTTAAATGGGAGCAATGTTTCCTCCGGAATCACCATTTGACAAATGAGGGCTGATGGAGCAGTTCTTGTCGAGGCCATTATTTCTGATGGGGCCAGACGATCTGTAAGGATAGAGCACTGTTTGTCTGAGCTGCAATGCCCTCTGGGTAAAACACCAAACCCACTCGAAACACACTCGAACTTTTCCAAATGATGGATGTAATAGGGAAGATCTCTAAGCTATCGTACCAGGAAACTTTTAAGCTTTTTTTTTCAGTTCTGAGTCTCTAGTGAGTTTTCATGAGATATCTTCACTAAACCTGCAAAGAGAGGGTTTTCAGCACATAAAGGGACTTCCTTTATGAGAACTGTAAGTCCTTCATTAGCATCATTAATACTCATTAGCCAACGTTTCAGTCATCTATACCCATGAGACTGATAGAAACATGTTCACACTAAGACTTGGTGAAGCGCCAACAGTCACCATCAGTCAGTCACCAGGGGCTTTCTGTTGTATTCTTTTATCTTCAGAATTCTCTGTTTAATTTCACAAAAAACTAATGCTTCAAATAAAATGGGGTCACCCAATTACTTGCCTACAAAAAGTATTTCCATTCGCTTAAGGGAGATGTAATCTCTCTCCGCGCATTTCATTTTTGGTAAAATATCAGACGTTTCTCAGCCTCAGAATGTAATTAAATAAAATTCCATCTAAAGTATTCGAATGGGGACGATTTAAAATGAAAATTCACAGCAACACTCTTAAGTTAAAATACAGTCACAGGAGTTGACTCAGGGCTATCTTTGATGAATTGTTCGCTTCCCCTGAGTTGTTTGTTGAGTTTAGCATATGAAAACCTGACTCGTGAAATAGAGTGGCCATAGCTCAAGCCAGTGTAATCAAAGCTTTATTCAGACTTGGCTGAAAGAGAGTGTTTGGATCAGTGCAGCTGGCACACACATTATTTTCACATTAACCAGCATTTCTGCTCATGTGGATTATATCCTGTATGATTCAGTTTCACACTACACACAACAGGTTGGAATCGTGTTTGTATAATGTGTAAAAATAATGAAAACAAGTGTCACATCAAGTTGATTCATCAAATTGTCCCTCACAGACCAATGGTAATACCTGTAGGTTAATTGTCATTTATCGAGCAAAAAATATCAAATATTTGTTGGTTCACAGATGTAGAGATTTGCTGCTTTTCTCTGTTTCTGTATTAATGTTATTAAAAAAACTATAATGAAAAATATTTGCACAGATCCACGACAAGAAAACAAAACAAAACAAAGAAATTTAACAAAAAGTAACACAAAAAACAAAAACTATGCTGAAAGGTATGACCATTTTATTGAGAAACGAAAACTAAAGGATAATATGCGTCCAATTTGACAACAACTGCACTCACTGTTACTGTGTGTAAAGAGTTAATAAACAAATGATGGAACTTAAACTGAATCTTAAATATTCAACCAGACCCAAAAATGTCACGTTAAAGTAGTGCAGAGATTATTAGTCCATTAATCAATTAGTCTTCAGAATACTAATAAATAATCATTTTGAGTAATTTATCAAGCTCCTCAAATGTAAAGATTTATTGCTTTCCTCTTTTCTACAATGAAATCCCAGTGAAAAACTGTCATTACAAATATTTGTTTGCATCTTTTTTTCTTGATGCGATCAAGACTAAAAATACATAAAACAAAATGCATAATTTTTTGCCAACAAATTAGAAAAATTAATTAATTATCATTAATTTGCCATTACCATTTGTAAAACAATATCCTCTACGGGCCCACAATAACTTTCCTTAAGAAGTTTCTCTGCTTAACCTGTTGCATTAATGTGTAGGATCTTACATTATAGCTCCCTTTGATAAGTCTTGATGAGAAAATATATATATATTTTAGAACTTGTTTAGAATTTTGGAAGGGTTAACTCCTGATTGTGTCTTTCATTAAAAAAGGCCATGATTTGATTTTCTCACACTTTGAAAGGACTATTGTTTGTGTCCTCCATGTCTGAAATTGGATGGTGAGTCCTTTTAGAGAGCAGCAGAGGGGAAATGATTTGTATTCACCTGCCGTATCTGAATAGAGCCGAGGAGGGGCTGAGAGAGAGAGAGGGGGCAACTACATAGTGCTTCCTTTATGTGATAATGGATTGCTCTGACATTCACACACATTGTGGTGTGGTGTGTCTATCAGTCAATATAACTTGTGAAATGAATGGCACATTTTAAACAGATGCCATTAAAGAACTGTCATGAAGTGATACAACAGGTGACAGATTTATGGATTGGTCTTTTTTTTTTTTTACATCAAACTATCACTGGGGTGAGTATCAGGGTGAATACGCTGCACTAACACATGCAACATATGTGTCTTACCATCATCCACTCCTGCAAATGAATCCTCTTTTTCATGTTCTTTCTTTTTCTCTTTTTTATGTAACTGCACTCTCTTTTATTAGCCCGGCTGGGCAACTGGATTCTTCTGTCAGCCGCACAAAAGAGACAAAGTGGAACCGGGGACGGGCAGTAATGAGCAACTCCTCTTACAGTGTTACATATAGACCGGCCGTGGTTTGGGGAAGCCTTCTGGAGACAATGGAGGGTTTTGAGAGGTCTGGAGTCCTCTGAAGCCCTTCTTTGATTGAGTTTCCTGGCACTGGGCTCCAGTGTTGGGGCTGATTGTGGAGTGGGAGCTGTGGGTTCAGGGAGGGGGTGAGGACCCTCCTCTGCGCTGACCTTTCACAGACACAGGTGGGGTGGAGTGGAAGGGGGTGGCGGAGGAGGAGGAGGAGGAGGGGAGCGGCAGGAGAGGCCTATTGTGGCACTATGAATGTTGAGGTGGTGCTCAATAACACTAGACCTCGCCGCCTCCATCCACCTGCCGGGGATTTTCTCACCGCTACTTTATTACTGGTAAATTACATGTTCTGGTAACAGATTGTTCCAACACACAGTCAGTCTTTTTTATCTGATGTTGTTGGTAGATTTTGCCAGCCAACCTTTGTTAACCATACATGGCTCAAGGGATGCCAATGTCAGTCTGTTGATGTCTGTCGGTAGGTCTACCACTTTGGTCCAGACTGAAATATCAACAAATACAGATATTCATGGGCCCCAAATGGCAAATCCTACTGACTTTGGTGATTTCCCTTGACTTTTCCTATAGCGCCACCATGGTTCACGTTTGTGGTTTTGAGTGTTTTAATAACTTTTAGCATGCTAACATGCTAAACTAAGATGGTAAACATGTATAAACAACATACCTGCTAAACATCAGCATGTTGTGAGCATATTGGTATGCTGTTAACATGCTGATGTTAGCATTTAGCTCTAAGTACAGCATCACAGTGTCTTGTGTGATGGCTGTAGATTTCAGCATATTTTAGATATCTATTTATTCTTATAGGTACAATATCGAAGACATTGCATGATTAAGAGGTCTATATCTTTCATCCCTTTTACTTGAACCTACCTTTTCCCCCTGTGGATGAATTCCACCATGCTGTTTAGTCTGATTATGAGCACCAACATGGCTGCAGAACATAGAAGAGTGTCCTCAATAAGGCTAGACCTTCTTTCTTACATTCTCACTGGCAAATTACATGTTCTGGTAACACACAGTGGTGACAGATTGTTCCAGCACACAGTCAGCGTTCACGCTGTTATCTGATGTTGTCGGCAGATTTTGCTAGACTGAATGGTAAAATACAAAGTGCAGACAGGTCTAAATGACCCATCGCTGCCTGCCTGCCTGTACTGTATCAGCACAATTCAAATTCCACCAGAGTGTTTATTATACAGTGGTGCTTTTCCAGAAAGGCCTGGTTGCATTAACTGTTGACTTTGAGCAATCATATATAGACACTGTTTCTCTTTGTTACCCTGGCTGACATCGCCAGGAGTTCATTTGCTACAAAACATCGCGGCTGCCAGTTTTTCTGTGTTTGAGGTGAACCTCCACTGCTTTTCTCACTCACTCTTTTTGTGGCACCCCTAAGCTTAAAGTAAACTATGGGGCCAATATGTGGATATTGGCCCCATCTTGAGAGACTCTTCACATGTGGAGAAAGCCATCCGGTGCGGACACGGTGGCAAACTGAGATTCTAATCATGCCTCTTTTGTTGAGCTCAGTGGAGGTTGAGACATTTTTTAGGGCAGAGCAGATGTCAAGCGTACAGTTTCTCTCCAAGGTTACTTATGAGATGACAAATGGGTCTGGGCCTCTTTGTCTTTGCCTCTTTTTTTTTTTTTTCCATATGTCTGTGTTTGATGAGAGGGTTGACATCTTTTTGTCAGCATGGAGATCTGAGATCACAGGGGGATTGCCATGGATACAGAGTGCCCTGTTGGAGTGCAGTTTTGAGTGGCTCTGCTCTTCTGAAAAGGGTATTGAGTGTCCCTATATTTAGCTATAAAACATTTTCTTGTATTTGCTGAACTATGAGGCTTATGGATTATATTGTATAACTATAATAACAATATTTGTCTCTGATTCCACATATGCATGGGTGTTTCTGTCTGCTGTCTCAAAGGATTTGCTTGTTTTCTCACAGCAGATTGGTTTTATGTTGATTGCTTTCTGAAAGCTGTTATGTTTCTGTAACTAAAGTGTGTCTTGTGGTTGTATGCTGAGGATTGTGAGAGTCCTCTTTAGCTATTCAGGAAGCCAGTCGGGATGCATTCCTCCCACTCTCCTGCATTTGCTCATGATAATGAACCTTTGCTCAGCATATGAATGGCCTCACCCATAACACACTCATGTGGCAGGCCAAGCATACTCAAGCTCCATCTTTAATGTCTGACGTCCTGCACTGACCGACAGGCTCTGTGAAACACACCCAAACAAGGAGGAGGCTTATGCACATGGTTGTAAGTGAGTATGAATTCATGCACACATATACATGAGCAGGACTGCTTGGCGATATTGAAACATCCTCTTTTAAGGAGTAATTACAGTGTGGGGATTAGCTATCAAATAAAGGTCAAGTTCAGATCCACACTTGCTCATTCAGCCTTGTGCTGCTTCCCCTCCTGATCTCATTTTAATGAATGCCTTTTAAAAGTGCCTCCACTCATTTAATTCTCCAGTAATGAGCTACTGTACACGTCAGGTTGTCAGACAAGTGTACAAATGCACTTTAGTGACTTAACTTTTGCCACCTTGTTGCCATTGAGACTTTATTACCTAATAGTTTATACGTTTTTGCTGCATTGTGAGGCAGTGAAAAGATTGAAAGACCTCCAATTTGCCGCCAGCAATTATCCTAAGGAGAAAAAAAAAGAAAAAAAGAAGGAGAGCCTTGTACACCCATCCAATCACAAGAATGCTCTCAGAGGGAGTGCTGGTATCATGTGATGACGTGACTTTCAACTACATGTCATATTTAGCTGGTATTTTATGATCAGATGAAAGCAAAATGCCTTTTGGTTCCATTCAAGTTGAACAGACAGGGATTTCCTCCTTAACACAGTCGTTCCATCTAGTGGTGATGCTTCCATCTGCATGCTAAAAAGGAGCCTTCTCTCAGAAGTGCCAGCACCGGCAGTGATTAGCATTTGGGCAGAGGGGACAGAGAGCGAATCCTGGAGTGTTTTTGGCGTGTACAGGGAGAGAGCTCAGTGAATGCCAATGTGCGGTGCTCTGTGAAAGGAGGAGGACCAAACAAATTGCCGGACACGTTGCATTAGTAGCAGATGCCATTAAGCATCAGGAGTTGTGGTGGATTGACAACTGGTGGAGAAGTATTGAAAAGAGAGCAACATGTCCTTTAAGGGGCTACTCCAGAGATTTAATATCAAATATCAAATTGGGGATATAGGGGTTCATGGCTTAAGACGTTATTAAAATGATTAGAGCAAAGGACCTTAATTTTGGTAAGAGGAAGAAGCAGGTTTACACCAACTTCTGGCTATCAGAATAAATCATGTTCACATTAAATTCACCCAGGGGCACCACCCTTCAAAAATGGAAAATTGATAGCCAATTAATTAATTTAATCTCAATCTAAAGGTTGCCATGGGGTTCTTGACTCGTGTACCGTGACCATATATTTTAAACACCCAAACCACATAATCAAGTTCTTTATAAATGAAAAGTTTATTTAACTAACTACTAACAAAAGTCACAAACTATACAAACAATAAACTGACTACACACATAATTAATAACTACACAACAACCAATGAGTGAGCAACCATGAATAACTATGAATAAATGCCATGAATACATTAATGAGCAACTATAAATGCATGTTTGGCGTTATGAATTCAGTCTGTCAGCTGTCTGTCTCGCTCTCTCTCTGCTGCAGACATCACCACACACATGTCTTGGTTGATGGTAGCTGATGTTGAACAACAAAAACCAAAAAGTTCCCCCGTTGCTTAAAGAATATAAAACAAAACCTTTTATTAATACAGACTATTTCCATCTTATCATTAGTTTAACCCAGGTTTAGGCTAAATGTCAGAAATAACAATCATGTTACAAACTCTTGTCGTATATAGACAGCATGTGTTGTGTATACCTATATGCATGTATAGCTTATATATATTATAGCTATTTTTCCCATGCAACAAGTTTATACCACATGCTCTCTGTTAGAAAATGTGTGGTCTCCAAGCCCAAACCAAGGTTTAAGTTTATGATGAAAACCAGTTTAGTTTTAGCTTGCAACATGGGTCTCTTGTTGACCCATCAAGAGAGAAAGGAGAAGGACATAAACAACATATTTACAGTGGAGCATATGAAGATCAGATGATCCTCACTTTGTCTGGCATTGTACAGTGCAGATAAAAGGGCTGCAGCGTGTTTTTGAGCTGCGGGGTCTCCCGGAACAACAGGACCCCAATTCATATGTTAACCACACCAATTATTTGCATACAGCCCCCCAATTATAAAAGCTAATGAGAAGATTATGGGAAATGCATGCTGAAGCTGGCCCGCGGAATTTCCATTGTGATCCTGAAGCTGCAGATAAAAGGCATGTGAGAGGTATTAGTCAAAGCCACTGAACATTCAGCCTCATACACAGCGAGTAAATTATCCTCAGTATGGGATCAATAAAGTCTTATCATATGTTATCTTACATTATGGCTGTAATTCATATTACTGCTAATGCCTGTTCACTACATTAGCTGTGAATCCAATAGCTCATGAAGACAGCTGCTAAATGTAACATATCTAATGTCCCTTTCAGCTTTTGTTTCAAAGGACTTACAGATGACTATTTAGCAGAGTAATAACTGTATATTCAGACCCCATATGATCGACTTTCTAAACTTTGGTAATCAAATGAAGAACTGTCTCACTATCTTCTACACCAAGGCCTTTCAAGCGACCTGCCGCTCCCCCATTGATGTTTAATGGCAGGGAGAAATGGGCACGCCGCCCTGGGCTTGAATTCCATGCAGTGACATCCTGAACTGCAGAAGGAGCACCCGGCAGCCTCAGAAAAATAAACTCTTCCAACCGTATCCGTTTTCTCATCACCACCTTCCTGAGTGCAGAGCCATTCTCAATCAATTATACCCCCCGCATTCAGCCGTCTGTGGGGGATCCCTGCTGCTCCATTAAGGCCATACCGAGGCTCACAAACCCCTGATTGCGTGAGCCATCAATAGCACTGATTATAGGAGTTAATTAGGGTGCTTGGCATGAGAGAAAGGCTTGTCTTTCATCATAGATGTTAAAACTGTATAGTACTGATGCAACAGCAGTGATTCTGTCAGTGTTGCGGTATTGCATCACTATTGTTTGTCGGAGACAATGGAAATATCTTCACTAGTGGTTAGCATAAAGCATATGGAGTAGTATTATCTGTTGCTGTAAGGCAAATTCAATTGAGCTTTTTCCCCTGCTGACTGCAATTCATTTACACCATGGTGTGCTTCAGTTCTCAGTGCTCGTGCCCCTGTCAGCTCCATCTGTGTGCGCAGACATGTCCTGACCCTCACGTTCTGCAGCCAGGGTGCAGGGTGAATGTGTGTATGCGCGTCGCTGTATGTGCTACGTCTCTGACATGTGCACAAAACCAATTAGTTTTGGGATGGTGAAGTAGCTGGCCATGGGAAAATGACAATGGAGTAATTGAAGAGGCTGGCTGAATGAGAGGCCAGACAGCTCAATGCAGCTGTTACACAAGTGCTGAGTGTTTTCTCCAGGGATAAAATGAAGGGAGAGAAAAGCAAGTCCTGATTGAAGGTGGTCTTATATAGTTGTAGACAGTAATTAACATTGCAGCCTTTCACTGTGCTGACGTTAATTTTTACTGAAGAAACACAACTAGTTGGGTTGTGTATTTGGCATTTAAAGGTCCTTAGCAGTGATTTTGCATTCTTTAGTTCCTTTAATACAAATGAAATGTACCTTCACAGCTTAATGTTTGGCACACCATGCTGTCGTGTTTTAGGATTCCTCTTCTGGTTTAGCATCTTTCAGCTCATTGTTGTTTTTTTTGGCCCACAACTCTGCTGTTTTGGTTTACTCTCACCGCTCTCATGTCATTGTTTTAAGCCGCAGCAGGAAGCAAAGACGCAAAGACTGTGCACCACCTGCTTATACTTTTTGGTGAACATAGTGGAGCCAAATGATTCTCTCAGAGGTTGGTGGAGAGCCAAACAGAGCTCAAAAGAAAGCAAATATTGGACTTACATTTATCAGGTGGACACAAACATGACTCCAAATGACTGCTAATAAGTTTCTCCATGTTTGCTGAATTAGGAAATAAGCAACTCTTTATTCACCATATAAACTTAAAAGGTGATTGTAGCTTACAACTTGTTTC
>NW_023339762.1:12065765-12073037 GCF_004916995.1 Morone saxatilis | reverse complement strand
TCTGATCTTTTAAGTACTCTGTAGTAACTATTGTATTGTGTTTTCTAAGTGAGGCAGTAGCTCAGTTTGTTATCCTCATAGCCCTAATCTATTTTGGGAAATAGCTAAAAATCCTCCCTGTAAGTGTCCTTACCAACCTGTCGTGTTTCTTTCTAACAGACCATTTCCTGTTTCGATTTTATCAGCTGCCTGACAGCTTTTGGCACAGCACTCCAAACAGTACTGTTTTTTTTATCTCTGCCTCAGCAGTCTGCGATGAAGTGAGCTTTATTTACTTTGGCTTTTCCAGTTCTGTCAGCACTAGACGCATAGAAAGGTTCAACAATTGTGATGGATGTTTTGTGATTGCATGTACCCTCGAAGAATTCTATATTCAATTGAGAAGTGGACTTTGAACTGTAGTTTCTTCTTCAAGATGCCCAAGTTTAAGCTCAAAATAGACTCATTATGCAGGCTTTTGCCGCATACCACGATAAAATGAAGGTTTTAGAATTATAAACATGAAGTCTCCACTACTTAATTCGAATAGGGTAAAGTCAGGATCTTTTTTTAATCTTTTTATGCCCACTGTTAAGGCAGTGGATTTCAGTAGTTTCAGGCTCTGGTGGTTAGTTCCTCATCTTAAGAGCCCCACTTGAGTTTCCACTGTCTTCCAACTGTGAGAGGGATGTAAAGGGTTGGCCCCATATCACTGCAGCTCACATGGATAATTATAGCACACAAATGAATACAGGCACACATATACAGTAATCACACAAAGACACACACGGTGACTGGCTTGGGCTGAGCTGCTACACCTCATTAAATTGGGAAATGAATCCTGGATAAAGCCCTGGCTCCTTTCCAGATAAGAATCACCAGGCTTTCAGGGATTCACCATAAAATTTATAATTAACACATTTATTCTCTTGCTGTCACAGTCTGTCCTTTTTTCGCTTCACCTGTGACAGTTCACTGCCAAGTTCAGCCTGTATTTTATGTTCTTTTACAAATGATAGTGATCTCAATAACGTTTTACATGAACAAAATTGAATTGGCACTGCAATGCAATACCTCACTAATCACCATGAATGGGTTTTGCACAAATGGCATCTGATCGTATTAACACATAGCGAGTTGAAAATAAACATTGATGACACAAGTCTGTTGCAGGTTTTCTGCTCAGTATGGGTTCAGCACCCCTGCCTGCAGCCTGCAAATGAGCTTGATGAAATTGCCCCCCCTGGATCTTTTTATGTCAAATCCCAAGCCAGAGCTGCCTGATGGTGTCCACAGCAGTGTGATTGGCTGCCCTAGGCGAATAATACAGGCCTTCCCTAGAGAGGTGCAGTGGAAGCCGGGGGCAGCAGGCGTTAGCCTTGGTCTCTTTCTATGCCACTCAACACACCGGCTCTGGGTACTGAATCATGACTTTAGGGCAGCACTAGCAAATACATCAGTTCCCAAAGGAGGACCAGGCCAGGGCCTGAATGCCTGGCTTTCTAGCCTCTAGTCTCAGACACAGCTTGCACCACCTCATCTAAAGCCCCAGCCTGACCCACACCCCAAGGCGGGAGAGAGCAATACACGTATACAGCTCCACATTTAATGGGCTCGGCTTGATTCTTTCTGAAGGTAACCGGAATTAATATCCCAAATTTGATAGTGTGGTTTTGTGATAACGCAGCAAATTAGCCTGCCTGAGCTCTAAATTAAGCTGTGACATTTTAATACTGTGCCAGCGGATGCCTTCGGTAAGACAGGCAGGAGAGTGAGATAAAAACAGGTCAGGCTGCTGTTGTTAAAAAGACAGAAAACGTCTCCTCATTAGTTCTGCTTCCTCATTCTCTTTGCTCATGATTTACAAGCTGCACTCACATTTATATGAAAATAATGAATTATACTGATCATTTCTTTGTAACAGGGCTGAATTATGTAAATTTGAATTAAATTGACCAAAATAAATTGGACTCAGTAGGTATTATTGAAGCGTGGGTCACATTGGTTTTGATGACCCTGAGAGTGATTATTACAATATTTGCATTTTGCTGTCATTCCTTTTTAGCTGCCTCAATAAATAATTGCTTCTGGTTGGATAAAGGTGTGATATGGCAGCACTGAGCTGCCTGGCAACAACAGAAAGATTTCAAACCTGCTTTGTTCAATACAGTACATACATACTGTTTTGCTCTCTAGTCTGTTCACAGATGTGATGGGGACATACTTAGAATATACTGTGTAACAAAAGGAAATCCTCACTTAATTAACAGTTAATCAATGGCCAAATAGCTTACAGAAGCGCTGGACATATTTGGCAGGACACAATGACCTGTATTTACAAATCAGTGTATATGTGTTATGAATACAATCTGGGAGTAAAAACAGGTCAGGTTGGTCATTTTGAGGAAGTTTGTATTGTCTTACACCTCCAACCCATTGGATCGGATATTATAAAACACAGCAGCTTTTCTCTAGTTTTTGAAAACATGTAAACAAGGCACCTCGCATGAATCTGAACTCCTGTTGAACTTGTACCATCTGTCAACACTGAACGGAGTCCAGTAAGATGTAAGAGATCTAAGATCTTCCCAATGACACGTGATGTTTCCCACTACAACAATCTCATGAAAGAATGATGGCTCAGTGTCTGAAATCTGACCTCACTGCCGGTCAGTTTGCTGCTGGCTCAGTCAGTCAGTCAATCAAACTGATAAAGCTGAGAGTAAAATGGAAAGTAGAGTGAGTGTCCCCTTGTCTTGTCCCTTGGCATGTGATCTGCTGGCTGATGTGATCGATATGGTGTAGAAGCCTAATGGCACCGTGGCCACGGCGGTGATTAGTCGAGCAAAATGAGCCCGTGTGGGCCCAGTCGGCCTGCATTGTAGTGTACTAGATCAAACAGATAGCTTCCAGCAAACTGCACTGCATGGCAACTAACATTGATCTGTGGCCAGAGCCATATGTGTCTGTCTCTCTCCCATTCTCCCTTTCTCTCTCTCTCTCACCAGCTGATGAACACAAAATAGAACAAACTCAGTATTATGATTGATAGCCGCAGTAACTGGATGTGCTATTCAACCCAGTAATCTCTGTTCCTGCTTCTATCCTCTTATCTCTGACGCTGTCTCTCTCTTTCTCTTTCTCCCCCTGTAGTTGTGAATGTGCACGTGTCCTCAGACAGCGTGACTGAGCAAAGAGACGAGGAGTCACTGCGTTTTGGGGCCGACCTTTGCGTCACACACCGATGATGGAGAGGAGGAGGATGGACGCAGCACTACTGGTGCTGCTCCTGGGACACCTCGCCACTGCGTTGGAGGTCCCACTAGACCGTAAGGCAACAGATCACGCACCACACAACATGTTCATATGCAAGAGAGTGTAAATGGTCTAACGGCTTGAGAAGTCTTGAGGCGGAAACAATTAGTTAATTAAGCGACATCATTTATCAAGCAAAACATTAGCTGGTCACATATATGGCAGTAAACTGAATATGTTTGAATTTGAACTTTGGGCTCTGAGAAACAGCCATGTTTCATTATTTTCTGACATTTTATAGAAAGCAACTAAAGGAATAGCTCAACATTTTGCAAAGTTAAATGAGAAGGTTGATACCACTCTCATGTATATACGTTAATAAAACTGAAAGACAGAAATTGAAACATTTCACTTTTACTCTTTGGTATTTATATAAGATCTTTAGAGCTACTCGTGCTGTTTCCAGTGAGTTAAGCTAAGCTAACTGCTTGCAATATCTTCATTTTTACCATTTGTCATCATGACCAATGGGGACAGTGTCGAAGTACTCATTTAACTTTATATACATCTGTATATCTAACTATTGTTAGGGTCAGACTCTATATGTTGATGCTTTTTAGACCCAGGGTTCCCCATTTTGACTGATGGGGAAAAGGAAAGAATTTTCCAGAGTAAACTCCACCACCACAGCCTGATGTCTCCGTGGTAGCAGATCTTCTACCTAGACCTATGTATTGTTTGTTTAGAGCTGTTGACCGCCAGGGGCTGGCATTTCTCAACTGGGAACTGGCTTTGTTTAAACAATGTTTGAAGCAGAAATAATGCAGGAAGATATTTTCGACCACTAATGTCTGGTTCTCTTTACTGTCACAATTTTCCCCTCTTGTTTGCTGATTCTTGGGGGAAAAGTTCTGGAAGGATGTAAGTCTCAAACTGGTGTGAATTACTAGTGTGAATTCACTGCAGAGATTGTGCTCGCATTTTTTTTGTTGTGCATTAAAGGTTACGTTTGATCCTTTTTTATTATATCGTTATATTATATTTTGTTTGTTTTAGGATGAGTGTGATTTGAAGTGGTAGTAATATATTGCATGCATTGATCTCTTTGTTTTGTTGTTTGCTGTTTTTGTTCGGTGTGTTGCTGCACAGGTAGAGCATTTTTCCGTAGAACAATATTGCAAACAGCATGAGTTCTTATATCATTTGTTTTGTCATAGTCCATTAGTCATCTCCCCAGCGCTGACAGGAATACATTAGGTATCGGATCATTACAATAAAGTGAAATGTACCTGAGCGTTCTGCATGCCTTTTTTCCGGTGTTGCACATGTTATGGAGCTTTTTGTGTCTGTCAGCAACCCGCCGTCTGGTTTGATTCAGTGTGGTAAGTCTGCATGCAATAGGTAATGACTGCTTGTGTGGTCAATACAGCAACAGAAAAGGCTTAGTAATGCAGTAAAGGTCATGATTGAATATCCCTTTTTCTGATTTCACCTTTAGTGCCGCAGCCGCCGACCATAACTCACCAATCCCCCAAGGATTACATCATCGACCCACGAGAGAATATTATAATCCACTGCGAGGCGAAGGGAAAGCCTCACCCCAGGTAGGAATTTGCATTCATGATGCTGTTACTAAAAAAGATATTCCAGGTGTGGATTCAACCACCAGCTGTCAAATTTCAGCTAAAAGCTTCAGCTGACAGCAAGTCTCCAGAAAATGTAGTTTAAAATATGATGGGTAAAGTTCAGTATTCAAACTTTATAACAAGTAAAGCTGTTATTTTATTCCTGCACATGCTGCCCTTGCCAAAGGCTGATTTTAGCTAATGCTTTAGAATCTTTTGCTATTATGCCATCCTCTTTCCTTTGTCTATATCAGTGTTAACACCTATTACACACCACCTATTAATAACTTTAATTTTAACACACACATTTGTACTTCTATACAAAGACCAATTAGGTAATTAGGATGCAAGGACCCTAACTGACAAAATATATTTCTTAACCTTCACCTAGCATAGCGATAACATAACCCTAAAACCCTCAAACACCCTTGAAAAGACTGGCAAGTAGAAAAGATTTTGCACACCCACAACTTTTGAAATTCTCTTTTAAAACCCTTGGAAACTTGGATTTAAGCTTAATAATTTCTCTATTACAGTAAATATTCAGGACAAAATAAGCAACAATCCAAGTTAAAGTGAAGGAAAAACAAACATTCTTAGGTATTAATTGTTAGGAGTTATTATCAGGACAGTGTCAGATCAGATTTGATTGCCTTTGATACAAATGTTGCTAAACTCTGATTGACCTTTTAGAACTAAACCAAACTCCACCTACTTCAAACCAGTGAGAACAACACTGAAGCAGAAATGTCCCTTTCATGTAGGACGAACAGGAAGTACAAGAGCACACACATGCTATCCTAACCACTTAACATTTATCTAACCTTTTCACAGTACCTCCTGTATACAGTGTGGTGGCTGTGCGTTTGACCAGATTATCATAACACAATTCGTCATCAGTGAATATGAGCTACACTCTTGTGACACCGGTCTGTTTTTTTGCTCCTCAGTTTTTCCTGGACAAGAAATGGGACCCACTTTGACATCGACCAGGACCCCAATGTGACCATGAAACCCCACTCTGGGACCCTGGTGGTGGACATAAGCAGAGCAAAGGCTGAACACTACGAAAGCGTGTACCAGTGCACGGCAAGGAACAAACATGGAACTGCTGTTTCCAATAACATAGTCGTGCGACAGTCCAGTAAGCGAAGTGCAGTCTATCATTTCTATCATTTTATTTTCTTCCACTTTCTTAATATCATGCATATTCACATCTTTTTCACATCATTCTTTTTTTTTCTTTTCTAATAAATAAGTTGAATTTTCCATCTTCAAAGCACTGCTGAAAGGTAAAGGTTGCATATAGAGAGCGGCATGTCCTACTTTGCAGGTTGTAACAGTAGATAGAGCAAATAATCCTTTGTTTTTCTCCTTTTGCATATTGTTATTCAGTAAAGCATCATCCCTTTCATCTTGCCTCGTCACCGCTGTCATTATGTCAGCAACAGTCCATTAGCAACCCATATTTAATGTCAAATTATGAGTCCTCATCCATTGATGTGTATATCGTTCTTCAAACAATCCAGGGTCCCCCTTGTGGTCGAAGGAGAAAATCAAGCCAATTGTCGTTCAGGAGGGCGTGTCCTTGGTGCTGCCGTGTCGACCCCCTGCTGGCCTGCCTCCTCCCATCATATTCTGGATGGACAATTGTGAGCGCTTCAGTCATGGGAGATAATGTTTTAGCTGCACGTATTACACAGTTGCTTACAGTATGTGTGTCCACTCAAATAATCCTTGTCAGTGTTCATTACAGTCAGTGTCCTGGGTTTAGAATTTTAATATAATTTCTAATATAAACATGTTCTATTCACAAACATTTATTTGATAATATGAACAACTGTGACCATCACTTGTCCTGTTTGTGGCAGAGAACTAGGGCTTTATGGGAAATGTGGTCTTGAGACATACAAGCACTATGTCACATAAGATAGATAGGTAGCTGTTCTGGAGCTTTTGATCATATCACACAATCTTCCTCAGTGCATGTGATAGCAATATAGGTTGTCAAATTTCCAGTTTTTATGAGCATTTTAAGGACTTCTGAGTGATTGAATGTTCTTTCTTGTCCTTGAAAACAACAAAACAATCACACCACAAGGTCGACGGAGTAGTTGTTGTGGAGCTTTGAGTTGCATCATATCTCCTTTTCCATCAACTCTGCCTGCTGTGGAAGATTGTGTAATACATTAAATACAATTGAATGGACCTTGTGGTGAAGTCACAAATAAACGAAAAATTACAAGTGTGAGTTTAATTTGTCGATGTTTTAAGATACAGCCCCAATGCAATAGAGCTGACTGGACTATGGATAATACACAGAACACTGTCAATAGGAAATATTTCTTTGGTAGAAAGTCATAACTTCAAGACCATATCAATAATCTTAAATCCAAATATTTGTAATTTGAAT
>NW_023339762.1:12065523-12065665 GCF_004916995.1 Morone saxatilis | reverse complement strand
TTTCAGACTTCCAGAGGCTGCCTCAGAGCAGCAGGGTGTCCCAGTCCCTGAACGGTGACCTTTACTTCTCTAATGTACTCAAAGAGGATTCAAGGAACGACTACATCTGCTACGCCCGCTTCCCATACACACAAACCATCCA